>NC_056744.1:1297425390-1297557890 GCF_019279795.1 Protopterus annectens | reverse complement strand
CAAAGGAAGAACAAACCATCATCCATCAAGACATCATTCCCACAACAGGTATGTGAAGTATATATGCATGTAATAGAATGTAGTACCTGGTCCATAATAATGGGATAGATGATGTGGAATAATTTATATGTGCCATCAGGTGTTGCTGTGATGATGTTCAACTGAACATCTACTATAGACAATAGTGTCTGTCCCTGTGGGTAGTGGGCCATAGCTATCAAATGTGCAGGTCAGCACTGACTGACAAGATGTAAGCCATCATAGTGTGTGTTGTGTAATGGGAGGTATGTATATTACATGGCCAGTAGCTGGTGGTGGAAGTAATGCCATTATGGTTGTCATGTGGGACCCATGGCCCACCACTGGCAGGATACTCAGGTTAATCTGTAATGCAGCATGCAGGAATGCCACAGATGTGTAATAGAGTTACCTGCAGTCGGGTCCTACATATACTCCACTAATGTCAGGCCATGTCCATATGTGGCACCTGTCTATGTTGTACCAAGGCAGAACAGTGCAGCTGTGCAGGAAGGTGTTGTGAGATTGTGGATCTGATGTCTGAATGTACCCCACATATAGGTATGCATATGTGTACATATGTCACATATATAATATATCAAGATATATATATATATATATATATATATATATATATATATATATACACACACCCATGTGTAGACATATATATGAGCACATATATACATCACATATATCTACACATATATAGATATATACCTATATGCAAATGTCTACATATATAAAAGCACACACACACACAAACATATATGTATGTAAAGACATGTCCCCTATATTACTTCCACGGTGATGCATGCTATTTATGAGGCACTAGCACACATAGCAATACACACAGATATCTGCAGCTGGCAGTGTGTGCAACATGGACGGGTATGTCACATGTTAGCCCACTGTTGGGAACACATTGCCCCTATCTGTGAAGTATGCAATGGGAAGGTTCCCTATTAGAAGACTGAAGATGCTTTCTTTCGAATGCATCTTGGTCGATCACAAAAGCCTAAAACAGCAAAATATTAAAGCGGCTTTTAAGCAAATTCTTTCCCTGGAAAAGAATTTGCTTGGCTGCTTCATTACTTTGTCATTTTCGGGACTGTAGTGTGGTCTCGGAGTTGATATATTTAAGTAGGGGAGGTGTGGGGGGTGCAGCCCCCCCCACATGGGGGAGTGTGGTAGGCAATGTAATGTTTAAAAGTGTTTTATTTTCTTTTGTTGTTGTTGTTGTTGTTGTTGAAACAGCATTTTTTTTTCCCTAGGAAAAAAAATCGTTGTTCTGACAGTTCGGAATTGTAATCTTTCACTACATAGGGTTGATTAATCACTGTTCACTTTTTTAAGCATTTGGTGATCCAATATAGACCCCAATGGGAATATGAGGAAGTATGGCAGGTATACTTGTGGATGTGGTCAGGGTTGGTAGATATAGAGGACAGTCTAGAGGGGTGGTATGTGATACATGTTGTGGGTAAACACCCTGGATGGTGTGTGTGGTCTGTGATGTGGATGCCCCATGGGTCCCATTATGGGCAAATTGGAGCAAGCCTCCCACCCACTGCTACTCACAACAGTAGTTCATGCCCTGAAGGTGCCTGGCCTCGAGGCAGAGCTGGAGGAGCATGTCAGCTATGTGAATGTGTACTGGGTGCTTCATACTGATGTAGCACATGCCACATGTGTCTGTGGAGCCCGGTATGGAACAGACACTAGACCTAACCTCAGTGGACAGGAACATGTCTGTGTGTGCCCCCAGGAGGGGACAACATCCCCTGGGTTGGTTCCACCTGATGATATTGCTGGACCAGTACATGATGAGGCCCCAGGGTGGGACACACATGTGATGTGACCAGGTATCATGAGCAGATGGGTTTGGAGATGTGGTTCTGCTGGCCAATAGAACATATACATGTTATTGTGTCACTGTTATAGAACATATGTTGGTAGTAATGGTCTACACATTCCCAGAACATGTCCAACAGCATGCATAGATATCCCCAATAACACAGACTGTCAGGTGTGCAGCAATCCCAAAGCAGCCATACCTCTGGCATATATGGAACCAGAGTGGCCCTGACAATGGCATGCAGGTGAATAGTCTGTAACAGGCCAGCAATGATAGTGTCCACACAGGGGACATGGCTACAAACACATAGCAGATAGCGTGCTACAATACAATACCTGTCCCACTGGTAGGTAAGCTGTAGCCATACCTAATGGGTTGTGTGCACAGTTTGTTGAAGCTGATATGGTGGGGGTGACAGAGATTTGTGTTATGAACTGTGGCAACCTTGCTGTATGAGTTGCTCAGACCTGTTTCCATTGTTATATCTTTCAGCCAATATGTCACATGCACATTTGCCCACCTATTCAACAGCAGAGAATGATGTGCTTATATCACACCTGATCCAGCACTACCCAGTGCTGTTTGGCAGGGCTGCCCATGAACAACAGGAGTGGACTGCCCTGTGGAATGACCTAGTCCACAGGGTCAATGATGTTGGACTGCACATCCACAGTTATGAGCAGGTCCGGCATCATTGTACTGACCTGCTTTGCAATGTCCGTCAGCATGCTGCTGCAGTCTGGGGGAATCACCTCACCATGGGGGGCCATGCCATCCATCCCTAACTGACACATGTGGAGGAGCTCCTGACCAGCCTTGTGGCACCTGCCCATCCGGCCAGCCACCAAACAATGGACACCTTTGTGGAGGTGGGTGGCACCCACACACTGGCCAAGGGCCGTGCAGGTAAGGACACAGGGCACATCAGTAGACCACTGTTGTGTATACATCCGCATTGGTACAAGTAGATCATGCATATCTAACATGTCATAGATATATTGTGTTGCTGCATTGTAGTGATAAACAGATGTCCAGATGTGGTAGAATTGTGGAAATGTACTGTTAATGTATTGTAATGCTGCACCCACCCTGTAGCACTGACACAGGTGTGGCCACTGACATTGCATCTCTCACCCTCTTATGTAGGTCTCTCTGGGGTACCACCAAGGCAGCAGCCTGTATCTAATGAGTATAGTTTATGTAGATGTTTGCCAACACACTAGGCATGTAATGGCGATGGTATATTCCATGCACACATCTAACACACCTACCCTGAATGCATGCTGTACATGTGCATGTATTGTTGCTGTGAAATGCACGGTGTCACAGGGATGACCATGATGGGGTATTGGAAGGGTATGTCAGACATATGCATGATAACTAACATCCTGTCATTGTGGAATGTGTCCACAGGGAGTAACATAATGGTGGTAGACATGGCCTACAGTAGAGACATGTTTGGAACAACACCCATGTATAGTGCAACACCAGTGTATATACCTGTAGTATAATGGCAACTGCTGCAGAGATACATTATGGCATAAGAAATTACAGTAGTCCACATTATCAGCTAGGTCTAGGCTGCCACATGTGGTGTTCAGTGTATGGGACACTGCAAAGTGACACACATGTGTAGGGCTTACTTGTCATGCATCTGCATAAAGGCTGAAGGAGGGGGGGGCTCAACATGACACACCAGTGCACTGCAGCAGGGATCCTAAGGATGCTGGGAATGGCTCTATCTCCACATAGTCAGGTTCAGGACCTGTGGCAGCCGTAAACCTACCCCCACAGCAATAGTGACAGCAGTGTGTGAACACCATGGGATGTGCACATGAGTAGACCTTGCAATCATGCAGAATAGGGGGATGTGTAGGGCAGACTGAACATACACTGGCAAATGCAGATGGCCCACACTGGTATACCCCTGCCAGAAGTAGTGGCTGCTGTAGTACACACAACAAGAGGTGTGATAAACCATCATGATAAGGGTGTGCGCACATATGCCCACACAGTGTGTATGGATCGCGGTCAGCAGCCGCACACCTAACACAATCTGTAGACACTGCATGTGAAAGTACAGGACATATGTCACATATCGGGCTCGTGTTCTGCTAAGATATGTGGTGATGTGGTCCCATGGCAGATCAAGGATGGGTGCGTCAAATCAATAAATGTGTGTACACCCCCCATAGCCACAGTATGCTCTGATGGTTGTCAGTGTAAGAGTATTGGATTGGTCATACATGGTCCATTGATGTTGACAGCTGTAAGTCCGGCATTAGGCATTCACCAATGACAAATTTCCACATATCATTCAAGGTATGTGTTGCTGAAAAACATAGGGGCTGTGAGCAGTAAAGCTGACATAACTGACACAGTACTACACACCACACAATTGGTTGTACACCTGTGAGTTGTGGTGCACAGTACATGGCAGGGTGCAGAACAGGTGCACAGCAATACTGTGTACATGGGTGCAGTGGTATCCAGGGGAAGGGACATCACCTAGTGACACAGCACATGCATCACACACATGTGTACTGCTGCTAGCATGGATTGACTATAGCTGAACTGCATGCTGTTCTGTACCATATGTTCTGCATGTTGACAGATGGGTAATAGGAGGACTGTGTGTACTATCATTTTGCAACCTCACCTGTGTGTGTGTGTGTGTGTGTGTGTGTGTGTGTGTGTGTGTGTGTGTGTGTGTGTGTGTGTGTGTGTGTGCATCCTGGTGGCTAGTTAGTTTGTCTGCAGGGTCACTCTGGTGAAGTGGAGGGAGGTAGATAAATGTAGGATGCGTGTGTGCATGTGTGTGTTTGTGTGGGTGGCCATGTATGCGCATGTGAGATTGTGGGGTGTTCATACAGCTGTACCTCTCTTTGAGACTGTGCAGTACATGGACATGGACTGCCACATTACACATCAGGAATACCTGTCATGTGTGTAATCACAGGACAGCAAATAGTATAATATGGTCTGTAGCATGGAACAGGCATCCAGAGGGAAGGTAGACACCAGGTACACCCTTAATATCGCATTCAGCAGAGAGGTCACCTACAACCCATGTATGCAGCACTACAGATGCACTGGGGAAGTACTAGTCAACACCAGGGAGTGTATCTAAATATTACAGTTGTCACATGATAGGCTGAAGGAGCAGCATATCTGGCATGTACTGAGCATTACATGCACATGACATACCAGTGCAAGATATTATGGATACAACATAGTAGCCCACACATATAGGGGCCATGCACATCATGTCTGGACATATAAAGGGTGCATACTGAATGACAGCAGTGAGGCCATGTAAACCCACTACACACAGGTCAGGCAGGTAATGTAGCAACAGGTCTTGTGGTGTGTCCGCTTGTGTAGGTATTTAGAGGACTGAAATGTTAAGGAGTGGTATCGATGTGTGTATGTTAACGTGTGATGCAGGAAGGGGTAACACATGGACATATACGTGGGACTGTCTGTACAGCCATGGACTGGTAGGTATTATGAACGTGTGTGTGTGTGTGTGTATATGTGTGTGTGTGTGCGTGTGTGTGTGTGTGTGTGTGTGTGTGTGTACTGATAGGCAATGCTGTACAGGTTTTAAAGTGCGTTTATTGTTTTCCGCCCACAGGTGGTGAGGTGGGTCAGGGTCCCTCCTGCATGTAATCTGATGTTGGTGTCCATACAGACACCAAAGATGATGATTGTACTGTTGCGGTACAGGTGGGGCTGTCAGGGGCCAACATTGCACCAACATTTTACATCCCCCTTTTAGCCACCCCAACCTATCACACAGTTTCAGTGCCTACACATACCCCATCTCTAGTGGCCATACCGGAGGGATAGCTGGAGTTTGGTGGCAGTGCACAGGGAAGTGTCATAACCATGCGTACTGTGTCCAGTCGCAGCAGGCATAGCCGGATATCCGGTAGGGTACCACATAGGCGGACGTCTCAGGGTGTTCCTGGTAGGGCCATGGACATCATGCTCCTGGCATAGGTGACAAAGCTGGTACCAGCAGACACATGTTTCAGGCTGTCATGATGGTGCAGACATGCATGGAACCTTACACCAGACAGGGCCTGAGGCTGCAGAGGGCTGCTCTCACATCTGTAAATGAAAACCTCCATGAACTGTCGGGTGCCATCCGTGCTTATACCAAGCTCATGGATAGACACCATGGTGAGATGATGGCCCTCATCAGCCATGTTGTGTCTGTGCTTCAACATGTGGTGAGATGCGGTAATGCCTGTGTGGATGTGAGCCAGCAACACCAACAGCTGGCAGTCAACGTGCATGTGATAGGACACCAAGGGGCTCTTGTATTGGCAGTAGCAGCCCCGGCAGTGCGGGGGGTGTGCTGTCCACAACACACCACAGCAAGCCACGTGCACATGGTCATGGCCAGTCCCAGGAGGGACCTGGTACCAGCGGACAATTGTCATCAGCAGGTGAGAGTAGCACATCAAGGCCTGTACCTGGACATGCCTGTGGAACCCCTGGCAGGCACAGTCCACATGTCCATGACCAGAGGCAGTGAACTGCACACCCTGCAGGTATGGTCTGCAGCTGTCCATAAACACCTGTGTAGGGCAGCCACATGGCAGAACTGTGTGCATGCGTACCCACACACTATGCAAACACAGCTAGGGCAACCCTATACCTACACACACCACATCACCTCGCCCATCTCACCACAGTACACCCCTCACCCACACACACATGGTGTCAAATGTATGGCCCACCCTCGGCCTCTGGTAAACCAGCATCACACCCTGTGCATATGATGATACCTGTGCCATATCCCTGTCATCCATACCATCAATGCAGGACAGGCTTATATGGCTCTGATCCACATGGTGACTGTACTACAGTGTACCACAGTACTGCAGTGTAACATGTTGTGGGGGGTAAAGTGCAATGCATATATGGCAGGTAGTGTAGCCATCCAGCAATGATGCATTATAGCTGTTAGTAACACTGGTTGATTGCAGTCCCTATAATGTTATCCATTTGTGTTGTAGATGTACATGTGTCAGCACAAGGATGGTCTGTAGTCATGTTCCACAACAGGGTATGTCACTGTGGTGACACCATGGCTATGACATATCTGGGGTACAGTTGAACACATTTCACAGGTTACTAAACCGGTTATTGCCTGTGCCACATGGACAGGTGGTCCGCTGAGGTGTGTATACCCTGCAACCTGATGTAGACCCATCCACATACACGCACACTGTTACTTGGCAACACTGGGACTAGACCCCTACCTAGCTATGTAGTGATACTGAAGTGTGTGGCTTACACTGCACACACCACACAGCATTTAGGGTGAGGTGTGTCCCAGGTTACATGTTACATGCAGAACATCCCCAGACATGTATAGTATGCTAATGGGGGATGTAATGGGGGTATTTGGACAATACGTAGTGTGACATACCATCATAAACACATTTACAGACACATAACAGTGAGACACACATCTGAGATACCAGGGCCTATCGCTGCTAACTAACTTGACCATGTGTCCACTGTGTTACAGGTAGCCTGCACACATCACATGCATAACTGGCTTGGATTGTGGTAACAGTTACCTGTATGGTTGATGGCGACAGTGGTAACCATAATGTGTTACATGGGACATATACCGGGTGTACCTTGGTGTAATGGCAGTGCACACAGAACCCACATCCCCCACTGGATATTGCACTCCCAGAAACCCATGATGACACTCTGCCATACACACCATCACACATTGGTCATGACTGTGATACAACCCATAGTATACCCCAACATTGGTACTACAGGGATATGCATCTCATGTACATGCCACACGCATAGTAGGGTGTTTCATTGTCATGCCTTTCCTATGGGCAGTGACAACACTATCTGTACTACTGTGTGACAATGGGTATTGAAATAGGAGTACATGGCCTCGGAATGCTGTACCCTACAGATATACGGACATGCACAACTACACACACATGCCAGAAGACAATGGGTATCCCATGCCTATCACCCCATTTGGAAAACACTGTTGTGCTGGTACTGCAAGGCTCGTGTAGCCGGTATGGGGGGGCTTAACAGGGTACATGTAATGTCCCATACAGCAGCAGCCACAACTGACTATGGCAATGGGTGTTGCATTAGTCATGAAGGCCCTCATGGAATTCCCAAGTACAGGTGTGCTGACACACAGACACTGCTATACTCAGTCATGCACATGTACACATGTGTCAGTACAGGGGTGCATTCCTGCAGGTGGTCATAGCTGTGTACCTAGCTATTGTCCAAGGGGAGATGGGTTGTGTAGGGGTTGTGTGTACAGTGTTATCCTGCCACCTGCCATGCTCACAGGTGTGCCAGCTGTCAGTACTACATTAAGCACTCTGCTCTTGCCTGGGTTAGCACTGTCAACAGTAGAACTGCCATGATACAGTACATGCCAGTGTGACAGCACGTACCCTGGGCTACTACACCTGTATGTAACACATTCACATGGATAACAGTGCTGTACAGGCTTCATATATGTCTATGTCCCACACATGACACGCACACCCCTTGCTACTGTAATGACAGCACATAGGTGCATGTATTGTACATGGCATTGCATACACTTAATACAGGTTATCAGACTGGGTTGTGTGTCCTGGTTACCAGGGCTAAGCTATGCTTAGCAAATATCAACATTGCTGCAATATAACAGCTACGCTTATTTTCACACTGGTATGTGCTGCCTACCCTGTGTAAGTGCTTGTATGTTTACCCATAGCTCAGTACAGCTTAGCTTAACACAAACCCATGCAAACCAACTTAAAGCAGCACAAAACTGCCTTAAACACTCTGTATCTGACAGACCTTGTTCTGCCCAGCAACAAAATGAACAGCTCTTGCAGGTCTTGAACCCAAGACCCTTCACACTGAAGTCACAGCACTTAACCATTATGCCATAACCACTGTGAAGACAGCTGTATTTTTACCAATATAACTGTCAATACACATATTGAGTAGTATTGAACAATTGCCTTTAGTTCCTAAATTATGTAGTCCTTGTTATTACTATAGCTGTTGCATCACATATGTTGTTTTATCATAATGTCAACATAGCAGATATATATGGTGAGATATATCTGGGAGGGTATACACAACTATGATGTTTACTCATGACAGAAATATGGTTGTATACATATAATAGGTCTATATATGTCTACATGTACATACACATGTATACTCATACATATGTCTGTATACACATCTGCATAGTATTTTATATATATATATATATATATATATATATATATATATATATATATATATATATATACATATATATATAGATATAGATATACGTATATGTATATATATATAGATATATGTCAATATAGCTATATATGTATGCACATCCTATGTGTACAGATATGTCTAGTTATATTGGTATATATGTAAATATCTATAACTATATGTGCATACATATCTATTCTGATATACCTACTACTGTCAATATATATGTAGATATCCATACATATATGTGCATATGTATCTCTATCTGTATATGTGTAGACATATATTGCTGTGTATATGTATATATCTGGATGTTTATATGTATATATATATATATATATATATATATATATATATATATATATATATGTACATATACATATCCATCTATATATGTCGATATGTATATGTGTATATATCCATATAGATATCTGGATAATTAAATATACATATATTTTCACCATATGTCCTGAACATGGAGTGTAGCCCTACCTCAGCCCCTATAGTCCCAACTCCGTAGTGCAAAGGAATATCAGGTGTGTATAGCAGGTATATTTGTAGACTATTGCTACTTTAATACGAATTGTCTTCACAGACATGGTGTGTGTGGCAGGTCACATCTGCTTTTAAAATGTGCACCATTGGCTACTGACAGGCATCCTAAGGACATCATATTACAGTACCGCTGCTAGCACGTAATGCTCCTGTAGACTACAGCAGAGATATTGACTAATATATGTGGACATTCTGACACACTCTGGACAGTCCAAAGGTGTACACAGAACCCGTTAGTGTAAGACATGTGGACCAAGCCTGACAATGTGGATGTTAACAGCCATGTAGATGGTTATAACACGTAATGACTGGTATACATTTGCTCCCATAAGTTATGCATTCACACACCCCTGTCTGTCCTGACACATAATAACCACTGGTACAGAGGTGCCATGACCACATACTACCCACTAGATATTGACATACATCTGTACAGCATCCCACTGCTCTGTATGACATACATGACTGTTAATTAAGGGAGGACCAGCAACAGTACATCTGGCAAGTATCTGGACATGACATCTCACTGGGTATATACACTAAGCTGCTAGGCATGTAACAAAGAACTGTGCAGGCTACAGGCAGACTGGCTCAACACTGACCTACATTTCCTATGGGGGAATGCACATGTACCTGCATATATAGCAGGCTCTACAGGCATGTCACAGCACAGAGTAGAATACATCAGTGTGAAAGTGCATAACCACAGCCAATGTGAACACAGCCACAGCCACATATGGTAATCTAGCATTATATTACAGTATATGGACTATTTGTTCAACACCATCCTCATATGTGCCACTCACACACTAACCCTACATATACTGGGCTGCTACACAGTGTGGTCGGATGCCTGTTTGTGGTATGGGACATGTGTATGTATGGCCCTATAAACATGCAAGCTGATAGGATAACATACAGTGGAGCAGCATGTAACATCAGATAGAACGGGACCAAGAACAATGACATCTACCACAGTCTGTACACAGGCCAAAGTACATATTATCAATACACACACTGTCGACATACAATTTACGTACACAGACCACAGTACTGTACACACAACCACAAAATGTCCAGGTGATGGCATCAGATATAACACCTACTATACATAACATGTGTAGCAGTCTGATATCTCACTGGCTTGTTATCAGTTATGATGTCACTAATTATGGTTTACAGCACATATGCACCTCTTACTGTATGACATATGTACAAAGTTGACAGAGCTGTGGCTGGAGGCACATTCACAGGGCAAATATTGACATGTTGCTGTGGTAACCTCATACATTTACTGTTGTAACAAGGTTTGTTGCAACATATGTCCAATGAGGGATATGAAGTCAGTAACTGTCACGGCTGGCACCATCTACAGACTGCAATCCTCACACTACCTTCTGCAGTCCACAGATAGGTGCTCTGTGGGGAACACATGAAACAAAAGACACCACACACTACCCAGTCTGCAGATGATGCTACAGATGGGGTTCCATCATAAACATAGCATTGATATGGCAGTTATTAAAACATGTACGACAGCCATATCCACACACACCCTGTTAAACCAACATTACTCCAAATGCAGTATAGCAGCACTTACAGTCTGTAGTCAGGTCAGACACATCCCACTCCTGTGTGTTGCCCTGTTTCCACAGTGTATGTTGTTAGAGGTAAATCCCCAATCCATGTGAGATACTGTTTGCCAAATAACAGAACAAGTTCCTCCTCACAGAGAATGAAAAGGCCCAACACCAACATGATGTTCCTAGATATTGGAGTGTGTTTCCATGAAACTGGCAATGGGAATGTTACCACAGCTGTTCCACATGCAATCAGCTAGAGGTGGGCTGCAATTCATGCAGAGGCTATCTGCTGATCATGAGCATCAATTAAAATACACATGCTGCTGCCTAAGTAAAGCAAGTATAGGTCTCCACATCCACCAGAGAGGGAGTGAGGAGGCAGACAGAGGCAAAGTAAAGTCAGTGAGGGGTGGGAGAGTAAAACTTAAGCATGTTTGTGTCACACACTTTCAAGCACAGGGTATCAAACCCTTTACAACTATGTAGTGCTATCACATTTATATGCAGTTATCAGCTGCGCCACATAGGTCACATGTTGAGGAGCCCTCAAAACATATATGTGATGGTGAGTGGCATCTGCAACAGGGATATGGTAGCTATATGGTAGGTATAGTACACATGCCTGTCTACATGAACAGGTGCCAGTATCAACACAGCCACACTCTTACAGGGAAGCACACACATTGATACACATGCCAGAGGCAGGAATACAAATCATCACTAGTGAAATTGCCACAACACATTACTATGCAGGTATCACATGCACCACAGGGGTCATACAGAGGTTATATAGGCAAAGGGTATGTGGAGGTGTCTGACATTGAACAGCATGCTTCAGTATGCCAATGGGGGTTGTAGTGAGTGTGAATCTGATCATACGCATCATACAACACACACACACACACACACACACACACACACACACACACACACACACACACACACACACACACACACACACACACACACACAGTGCCAGTACTGACATGCATGGGTGCATTGCTTTATGGGTGTGTAGTGGTCAACTGTGCCAGACAGCTATGCAAGGCTAGGTGATGGCATCAGCCCATATGACAATGGTCTACATTGTGGCTCAGGGGTGTAGTTTCTGGATTTGCCCACACAGGTGGGTATTATATTCACCATCCAGTCACCTGGGTGACTATTGTGTGTGGCCAGTGCTGTGCATTGCTTGCCATGTATGTGTTCCATTGTACATGACATGGACGGTGTCTGGGATGTGCACACCTCCCACATAAATATACAGTTTTATGTGGAACTGTACAAGGGGTGTCGCGCCCATGTTGTGTACACAGATTATAATCAGATGTGCCAGTCCTGGCCTCATGTGGTGGGAACTGGTAATGGACAGCAGGTTTACCCTGCACCAACATTGATAGCATGATACTGGCATTCTCTGGTGTCAGTGGCATCTGTCCATACAGGGCATGTTTTCAGGCATGGTATGTCCTTTGTGGGTCACATTTGATGGCACCACAGGTGTTGCAGGTGTCCAGTGGGGAACATGGGGAAGGTGCACTGTTGGCATGTACATGCATATTGGGCAGATGGACAGGGATTCAGACCTTAGGGTTAGGGTTTGGTATAAGGTAAGTGGATAGTTAGTGGTGTGTGTATAGTTTAGTGTAGGGTTAGGTGTCAGATTTTAGGTGTATGTGTGGATTGCTGTGTGTTTGGTGTGCTTGTGTTGTGTGTATGTGTTTTGGATCAGCGATTTTTTTCCCTAGGAAAAAAATCGCTGTTCTGACAGTTCGAGATTATAAGCTTTCACTTACATAAGTTTGATCAATCAGCATTTGCTTTTTTAAGCATTCGCTGATCTAATATAGACCCTTCCTGACTGATATGCAGCCTTTATTTGGAGCTGTCATGGCTCTGTTTTGGATTTTGCAGAAATGTACTTGGTTAATAACCAAGTACATTTCTACAGATTACACTAGTCCTGCATGGCCAGTTTCATGCTTCCTGGATCGCAAGTTCACCTCATTTGCATGGATTTCTCCTGCAAATGGGGTGATTTGCATACAGGGGCTTAGTCCGTGCAGGACTAGTGCAGGTGCGCTCATGCATGCCCCTGCAGGCTGTTCCTGGATTGCATGGCAGACATATTGCCTGCTAGAGCTCCTGCACTAATCCTGCATGCCATGCAAAGCATGCAGAATCTGGGGGAAGTGAAGAGTTTAGCACATAACTTGCACATGTAAAGAAGTAAATGCACAAAAGTAATGTTTTGCAGTCAAATAAACATATGGAAGTAGTGATATAAAGTGTTAAGACAGGGGTCAGGTTTTAAGGTTGTTAGTAGGAGAGCAGGTGCATATCCAATGTGAAGAGAGATGAAGTTTAAGGGATCTTTTAAACGCTAAAGGATTAGAGATTACCCTGAGTGTTAGAGGAAGACTGTTCCATAACCTAGAGACAGTAAAAGAATACAGCATTTGACCAGCTGCTAGCTTATGTTTGTCAATGTTAAGAAGCATTTTGTTTTCTGATCTAAGGTGATGATTGGGGTGGTACATGGTCAGGATACGGGAGAGGGATGAGCAGGCTGCTGGGTAGTAGATAAGTTTGTGGGCAGTAGTTAGTTGTAAGTAAGTGGAATGATGGGGGAATTCTAGCCAGTTTTGTTGTTGCAGAGCAGAACAATGGTGGGTAGAGAATTTAGCATTTGAAGCAAATTTGGCAAGTTTGTTGTAGCATGGGTCGAGTTTAGTTTTTAGAGAGGACTGAATATTGGTGAGGGTAGAGGCACCATACAGTAGTCTTGGAAGTAGAAATGATTAGGCAAGAGCCCTTTTAGCAGAAAGGATGAGAAAGCTGTTGTGCCTTTAGAGGGCTCGTAGTTTTTGATGTTTTCTTTTTATGTTATTATAGATGTGAAGGATGAAGGTTAGGTTGTCGTCGATGGTTACACCAATTTAGTACTAGGAACGACTTCAATAGTAGTATTATTTTGTGAATGAATAGAGAGTTCAGACTTAATGACTAGGCTGGATTTTATGTAGGGTGAATATTAAACGTTTGGTTTTATTGGGACTGAGATCAAGATGGTTTTGTGACATCCAGGTTTCAGTTAAGGTAAAGGCATTTTGTTTTTTTTTTCAGTACTCTGTTGAATTTCAGTTTTCTGCAGCATTCTACTGCACTGAGGTACAGCAGTAATAACTCAGGTCACAACTTTGGTGAGACTTTTTTCACCATCTAAGGACAAAAAGTTGGACCAGGGAGAGCTGTCTCCCTTTTCTAGTTTTGTGTATCCGGCATTTGGAGCCGCTATCCAAGGCATAATGACATTCAGTGCTTACAGGGTATTCCTGTATTGGTCAAGAAGTAAAAATGTGAGTATGCCAATGAAATTTTCATGAATCTGTCCCAAAGAAAACAAAACCTATTCATTTTATATCAGTTTGGGGAAAACTGGGTATTCTGCTGATAAGGCAAAAGAAGTGTAGCAACACATTTTGAGCCCTTATATGCACTGGAGAAGACTTCTTATATCCAGCATCATAATTCCTTTTAAATCTATGGTTTTACAATTAATTACATCACTGCATCCCATTGCAAAAAAAGTCTTAAGCAGAAATGATAAGAATAAGCAAAGATTACTGTATGCTGATACAGATTCTGTTGATGGACCCCCTACATACAGCCTATGCTTTACCGATATTTCTTGTCCTGCAAATGTTACAACTGGGCCATGTAGATTTTTTTTCCTTTCCATGATCTGCTGATAATACTTGTTGGACATTAAGCCATTTGGGGTGATATAAATGGACAAGGTGACCCTAATTAGAAGGCAAAATGACATTTCCAGGGTATGAAGTAAGAATATACTGAGTAGCAGTGTACAGGATTACTCTCCTTCAAGCACTGAAAAGTTTTAAAGTCTCCAACTTTGAACTGTATTATAAAGTTGTTCACCTAACATTCATGTATATGTGATTCCTAAACAGCAAATCAGAAACTGCTAAGTCAAGCAGTGCAGCGTCACCATGACAACTGATTTCAGTGATTCTACTGGTCTGAGGAGCAGGTGAGAGAATGTCACTCAGAACTACATGTGATAATACTTTAACAAGTTTATCTATTCATTACACTTCATCTTGCAGTGTGAGTTAACATACATTAACAATAATTTCAAGAACAGTTTTTACTGTTTCAATTCAATACTAGTGTTTACATCATGCCTTCATATTGTTCAATGCCCGCCAGACCTACCACATCACTACTCTGTATGTATTGATCCTAAATATGCTATTTTATTTTATGAACTTTACACTCCCTTCCCCCTTTAAAGATTCCATCTCCATTGTTTTAATTTATTTTTACAATGCTCAGTGTATCTGTAAGACTGGATTAGTCTTTGATATCCATTTCCTTGTTACTGAGTTTTTGGTTGCCAAGCCAATTCTCATCCTAAATATCAACTCGAAAACATTCCTAAACAGCAAATCAGAAACTGCTAAGTCAAGCAGTGTACTGTCACCATGGCAACTGGTTTCAGTGATTCTACTGGTCTAAGGATAAGGTGAGAGAATGTCACTCAGTCAGAACTACATGTGATAATACTTTAACAAGTTTATTTATTCATTACACTTCATCTTGCAGTGTGAGTTAAAATACATTAACAATAATTTCAAGAACAGTTTTTATTGTTTCAATTCAATACTAGTCTTTACATCATGCCTTCATATTGTTCAATGCCCACCAGACTACCACATCACTATTCTGTATGTATTGTTCTGAAATATGCTATTTTATTTTATGAACTTTACACTCCCTTCCCCCTTTAAAGATTCCATCTCCATTGTTTTAATTTATTTTTACAATGCTCAGTGTATCTGTAAAACTGGATTAGTCTTTGATATCCATTTCCTTGTTTCTGAGTTTTTAGTTACCAAGCCAATTCTCATTCTAAACACCAACTCGAAAACATTCACTCTCTGGCTACTGGAATGTCTGAATCATAACATTCTATAAGGAGTTTTTAAAATCAATCGACTCTGTAGATGTTCCCAGTTTCCCACCTCAGCCTCTTTAAATTTCAAATCTCCAGCATCCATTGAAGTCTACTCAGTGTATATAAATAACAATGCAAACATTGGTACAAACATCTCCAAGCAGATAGCCTGAACCATCTGGACTTTGTTGTGTACAGAGGTGCCCTACAAATTTCTTCCCATTGTTCGATCATAATGTTTTTTTGTAGTCCTTTCTAAGCTCCTCTGACTGATTCTTACAATTATCTTACATACTCTTATTCCCCTTTTTGGTGATAGCATATGAAACTCCATCTTCTTCCCCATTCTATGTCTCTCTAGCTCTCTCTGATATGGAAGGCAATCCCTAATTGCAAGTCAGATTCTTGCTTGGTTTCCTCCCACTCTATTAACATTTCCCTTCCAATGCATCTGCCCAAATACAACTTACTGCCAAAAAAATAAAAACAACTTTAAAAACACAGAACAGAACATCAACCACATTCACAAGAATGTCTCATTAATAAATACGCAGGAATAGACTCTTTAATCTCTTCACATAATTATAAAGTTCACTCGAATCAAAAACTTAATGTCATTTCAGACACATTTTTATAAATGTTACCCAATCACATGATCTTTTGTAGACCATCAGTAGTACTTCACAAGTATGTGAAACTGTTTAGGTGCACTTATGTGAGTAAAATTAAAAAAAAAAAAAGTGAATCAGATTGTATGAATACTTATAACAGAAAACTGCTCTACAAATACCTGACCTAGTACTGCCCAAATCTTAACTGTGAATATTTATTAAACAGGCATTCTTGTGAAAATGGTCAGTGGATTGTTATCCTTGTGTTTTTATTAGCTAAGAGAATGGCTAAGGTGTTGCCAGAAGTGACAGATATGGATTAATGTCATTTTGATGACGGGAGACAAACATATAGCAAACTTAACAGAATGATGATGAGCCAGGTGGAAGCAAAGCGCAAGAAGACCCTGCTACAGTTGATCATTCTTGATGCAAAGAAGACATTCAATACAGTTAGTTTTGAGTTTATAAGTAGGACAATGGCAGCATTTGTATTCCCTGATAGAATAATAGGGTAACTTAGGAAGTTATGTGAAGGGTCAGAGGCAAACATCAAGGTGGGAGAGTTCCTCTCTGACAAGGTGTGTTTGATGAACCAGTGTCCTTTTTCTCTTTTGTTACCTGCCTTATAATTAGATACACTGGCAAAGGAAATACAGGATTCACACATTCATGGATATAACTGGTATGGTACTAAAGGAAAATTAGCCTTATTTGTAGATGACATAACTTTATACTTGATAAATCCAGAAAAGAACATTCAAGTCTTCTGGAACATTTTGAGACACTTTCAAGTTTTTACAGGATATAAAATAAATGAAGATAAAACAATGGCTATAGCAGCAATCTATCTTCCCAGACATTAATTAGTTCAACAATACCCACATTTATGGGGACGTGATAAGATGGAGTAGTAAGATGTTTTGGTTGAAAAGGATTCCATTATGGCAGCTAAGGATATGTAGGAAGAGGTTAAACAAAATATATTACAAAAAGTGAGAAGCTGGAAGCTCTTAACTATGGATATGAATAGTAATGTACAAACAGAAAAATGTTTCTAGACCCTTTAATACTATATACAGGTCACCCATATTTTTATCAATCAGAGGAAAAGCTATTGATCACAATTAATAAAGAACATAATTAATTCATATAGGAGGGAAAGAAGACAATAATCAAATGGGATAAGTTGTTTCTACACACATAATAAGGTGGTTTAAGATTACCAGATTTGAATGGAAAATTTAGAGCTACACAGTTAAAGTTCATGTATGCAAAACAGGCAGAAAACTACAAAACAAACTGGAAAGAAATGATGCTGAAATGGGAGGTTCACATTATAAAGAAAGAACTGGGTTTTTGGATGTTAGCATTTAAGAAGAGCAATTGCAACCAAACAAAATATCATATTTACAAAGTAGCAGAAACTAGTTTGAAAACATGCCCAAAATGGGAATGAAGAAAGGAGATTTTACTAATAGGGCTGACTTCAAGTAGGGGAAAGGAAAATAGTCAAGAGGAAGATGGAATTTTCTGGAGAAAATTGAGGTCAAGCAGAAATTTGGACTACAGGTTGGAGACTGAATTTCCTACTGGGGAATGATAACAAAGTACAGGCAAAGAGAAATTCATAAGGGAATCTTAAGTCAAAAAATCGCTCTAGTTGAGTTTATAGTGGAGTCTAGAATAAAGTCAGTAGTTAAAAAGGGATAGTTACTAGGGCTTATAAAATAATGCATGACAACTTTTTTTCCACATGTAGACAACAATTGTTGGATGTGTGGTGGGAAATACTGAGGTACTTGGCAACATGTTTTTTAAGAATGTGATGATATGGTAGATTTAAAAAAAATCTCTGCTGGGTACTTTTTCAGAAATGTTGAGGGAGCAAATTACTGTAACTAAGGAAATAATTCTTTTGAACTGGGATATGGAAACTGAATTGTCTAAACTTCAAAAACAATTAAACCGGCAGAAACAGACTGGTAAAATGGCACGGACTGTTTATTATTGTGAGCGCTTTCGGCTGCAGTAATATACAGTCTTCTTCAGACAAAATACAAAATCAATAACAGCCTGCAACACTTAAATAAACTGATTCACTGTAGAACTTGTGACTTAATTACCCTATCAAAAAACACAATTAATTAAACATATAAAACCTTACCATTAATACTAAAATTAATTATAGTTCTTTAAAAGAAACAGTTATAACCAGCAATTATTAGTTGCATTTATAAATGACATTTATAAAAAATGTTCACTTCAAATAAACTACAAAAAGAGAAAAAAAAAAAGAAAAAAACTTGTCACAGCATATGAGATAGAAATAAATCATAATCAGGTGCAGATAAACACATATATACATACATATATATATATATATATATATATATATATATATATATATATATATATAGGTTCATAGGTTCATAGGTTTATACTAGGCTATCTGCCCTAAGGCATTTATAAGCCTAGCCCAGAGTTTTGTGGCTTACGCCACCCCTTATGTTAAAAAATGCTGTGCCCATTAGTTTGTTGTGCCTCTGTCCAGCAGTGACACAGAGATGATTCCCGGGGTAAACCTACGATCTCCCATCCACCGGTCAAGATTTCTCTTGAACAGAGCCAGCGAGGTGCTCTGCCTCACATGGACCGGGATTTTATTCCACAACATAGGGAGTCTCTGGGTGACAAATCTATCCCTCCAGCATGTCCTATTTATATCCGTGCTAAGGTTTAAGTCGCTTGCTCTAGTGGATCTGGTGGATTTGGATTTTTGAGGTGGAGCATGTCCATTAATTCCGGGTTGGACATGGCCTTATATGTCAGGCACAGGTCACCTCTGAGCAGATGGTATGCAACTGAATAGAGCTGGAGTTTCTTCAGTCTGGCAGCATATGACAGATTTTGGAGTCCCTTTATCCTTTTGGTGAGGAACTTTTGGGGTCTCTCCAATTGCTGCAGGTGTCGGGTGAGATACATCCCGAATGGGGCATTGTACTCGATCATTGGTCTGATAAGTGAAGAGTACAGGGGAACAATGACCTCACTTGATCTGGATGTGAATCCTTCATGATCAGGTGGGCAATGTAGAAGGTTCTTCTAACCACTTTAGCAATGTGAGTGTCAAAACAAAGGCCACTGTCAACCTGGGTCCCCAGGTCCCTGATAACCTCTTCTGTGCTTAGTGGATTGCCACCTATATGGTAGCTTGGGGTTACCTTGTTTTTCCCGAAGGGTATGACTATACATTTTTGGCATTTAACTTCAGGCCATGGCTCTGGCACCAGCTATCAGTTTCCGTGAGACCCCTCTGAAGGATATCTGTGTCTGATGTACTTTCCACTATGGCTCCCAGTTTGCAGTCATCTGCAAACTTTGTCAGCCATAGTCCTCCTATGTTTGCCTGTACTTCTGAGAAGTAGATGCCAAACAACAGGGGGCCAAGGACTGAGCCCTGTGGGACACCACTTGTGACCGGCTTGGAGTCTGACATGGCGCCAGCTACTCTAACCCTGTGGGTTCTGTCCTTTAGCCAGTTTGCAACCCATCTTGTGACATATGGGTTTACATTTAAGCTGGTAAGTTTCTCTATAATACCCGAGTGGGGTATTGTGTCAAAAGCTTTTGCAAGGTCAAGGTAGGCTGTATGGACTGCCTTTCCCTCATCAATGGCCTTGGTGACTGTTTTGAAGAAGTCGAACAAGTTCAAAAGGCATGATCTGCCCTTGACAAAGCCAAACTGGGTCGGGTCCAATGTCTGCAAGTCCCCTATGTCTTTGTTTATGAGTTCCATTATGATCCTCTCCATAGCTTTGCAGACCAGGCTTGTTAAGCTTATGGGGCGGTAATTACCAGGATCCGTAGAGGCACCGCCTTTGTGGAGTGGGACCACAGTTGACGTATGCCACTCCTTGGGCACGTATCCTGTGGTAAGGCTAAGATTAAACAGCTGCCTTATGTGCGGGTTTAGTTCCTCATTGAGTTCATGTAGCACACAGCCAGGGACACCATCCGGTCCCATTGATGCTGTGTTTTTAGCTTTAGAGAGAGCAGCTTTCACCAGTGCATTGGAGATGTCTGGGAGGCTGCACTCCACTGGGATAGTTATCTCTCCTTTTGGGGGGGAGAGGGGGGTGAAGTTTGCACTGAACCTGTCTGCCAGTATGTTGGCAATGTCTGTTGGTTCAGTGATTTTTGTATCATTTTGGACTAATTCTGAGCATATCTGGGAGTTTCCACCCAGGTTTCTAACATAGCTGAAGAAGGCCTTATGATTGTCTTTTGAATCTATGGCAATTTTTCTCTCAAAGTTGGCCTTGGATGATTTTATGAGTGCTCGTATTTTTTTACTAATAATGATCAAAGGTGTCTTCTCTTTTATGGATTTTGCTCTATCATGTAACAGCTTTCTCCTCTTATTGTAAAGTTTGTTTATGGCTGGGGTCCACCAGACTGGACGTTTGCCCTTGGTGGAAAGAGTCTTGGTTTTATTAGGGATTGCCTGATCCATGCAGTCCTGGAGGTGTTCGTAGAAGGCATTTGTAAGGGCTTCCGCAGCTTGGGTTGTGGTTTCCACTGGCTCAGGGGCCTTGAAGGATACCACACCAGTCTTGAGTAGTGTGAAGTTTGCTTTAGAGAAGTTCTTCACTGTGGTCTTTTTGTTTGGGGTGGGCGCGGGATGTGGATATCCAGTGAGATTAGTTTATGATCTGATCTCACCAATGAGGGATATACTTCCGGTGTGGAGCATTTTGTCCCCATGGTTGTGATGATGAGATCTAGTATATTTTCTCCTCTTGTGGGAATGGTGACTAGTTGTTCCATGGCATTTGAATTTATGAACTCCAGGAACCTTTGGGCTAGAAAGTTTGGGCTTGAGTAATGTTCCCAGTCTATATTCGGGTAGTTGAAGTCACCCAATATAATGGTGTTTGGAGATATATTTATACCCTCCAGTGTCTTCAGGAAGGCTGTGTGGGGTTCCTGAGTTTGAGAGGGTGGCCTGTAGCATGCTACAAATTGTAGAGCAGTTTTGCCTATGGTTAACTGCACCTGGATGGTTTCCGATGCTTCATGCGTTGCCACCAAATTGGAGGTGTGGGTATCCTTGATGAATATGGATACACCCCCTCCTTTTGTGGTGTGGTCCAGGTTTTGGGGCCGGAACGCATGATATGAGGTAAAACCTGATAGTGCCGGGGTACTCTCAGGAGCCTTGAACCAGGTTTCAGTCACAGCACAGACATCGATGTTCTCCATACTGAGAAGGGCCTCAAGTGCGTGCATTTTGAGATTTAGACTTCTGGCATTGAGCAGCATTACCCTTAGTTTCTTCCCATTTTTGTTTTCTAGGGTGGTAGGTTTAGAATTTGAGCCTTGCCTAAAAAAGGCACTATGGGTGTGGCAAGATCCTTAGCAAATATCCGGAATCCCAGGGGTGACAGGTGCAAGCCGTACCTTGCAAAGCAACGTGGCTTGTCAAGCATGTCATCCCAGGCAGACAGACACTGGATCCCCTTTGAATGCCACCAGAAATTAAGCCAATTGTTAAAGCTGATCATCTTGTCTCTATGTTGTGGCATCATTCTTGGTGAAGGAAGGATGCTGCTCAGGGTCAGGGTCATACCTGCCTGGGCTACATAATCAGAGAGCTCCTCTATGTCTCTTTTCATGTAGTCCAGCATGGACAATGACTGTGTCATATTTGTACTTGCTGTGGAGTGACCCAAGTGCTTGTGTTATGTGGCAGATTCTAGCGCCTGATAGGCAGCTTACTGTGACCCTCTCCTTGTTCAGCCTGGTGAGTGGGACGTCAGTGTGTCTGACTATGGAGTCACCTATGATAAGTATGTTTGGTGTTGTATTTGGCCTTAAGGGCTGTGACTGCTTTGCACACTGATTTTGTGGTTTATGTGTTGCCTGTGGTGTGTCATGAGGTGGCGGTTGCTTGGGTGTCTGCTTTGGAGGCCTCTGCTGTTTAGGTAAATTTTTGCTCAGAGCCTCCGAGTATGTCTTTGTGTGTTTATGTGTTTGATTCATTGTTGTGATAGCTTTATGTGAGACTGGTTTTGTGGTGTGTGTAGTTGCCTTCTCCTCCTGTCTGGTCTTGCCAGTCCTGAGTTGAGAGAGCTCAGCCTTCAGTTTGGCTAAATAGCTGCATCTCTCAAGTATTTGTGTTATGTGGGAGGAGGAGAGGGTTGTCTGTGTACATGAGGCAATTGTAACATTGCCTCAATATTCCCAGATTCACCAACTGGACAGGAGAGGACGCCAGCATCTGGCCCTTCGACATGCTAGAGAAATTAAGAAGTTAGGGGTGTAACTGAATAAGAGAGGACTTAGTAATGAAGTGGGTACTCCGGGGGGGGGGGTTTGCTAGTGAGGGACTTTGTATAATACAGAAGTGCTAAGCCTGAAAAGAAGATGCTTTTAAGACAAGTGCTGAGCTTTTTTTGAGAAAAAAAAAAGCTTTTAGGAACAAGTGCTGCGCTTTTTAGTTAAAGGATATACTGTTTAGATTACTAGTAGAGCAGTTCTAAGGGAAAAAATGAAGAACAGACTTTATGGAGCCAGAAAAAGTTTAACCTTGTTAAACCGGCGCTGCCCGATGCTGCTCTAGTGGCAACTCTGTGCTAAATCGTGCTAGAGCACGCTAAAGCGTGCTTGATAGCAGGGGCTGGAAAGAGCTAGGAATTGACCCAATACGGCCAATAAAACTACAGTTTCAAGTCAGTAACCACTCCCACGGGGGGCAGGGAAGCTGCTCAATGTTTTTCACTGCCACTGATCAACAGAGAGACTTTCCTTTAGTCCAAGCAAAAATGGCCTCACAGAAACTTACAAACAGTTCAAGAACAGCAAGCCTGTAACTGAACTTTTTTAAATCTCAGAAAAGTGGGGAAAAAGCAAGATTTTTTTTGTTTTTGTTTTTTCAGAGATAGCAGAGGTTAACAAGTAATATCAAGTTATAACAGTGCAGTAAATGACCCCACACAAGAGTGCTAGGTCAAAGACAGAAAATATGCAAGTTTTGAGAAAAAACGATTTTAAAATTAAGTGCAAACAGGAAATTCAGTAAACAGCTTTTGGTTGTACTCTAAATACAGCTACTAATGCAGAAATCAAGTTTAACAAGCCAGAAAATGCTCAAACTAGGCAACTATGCAGAAAAACTTAGCAAATAAACAGAGAAAAAATACTTAAAATCTCAAAAGTGTCTCCCTTCTTCTCTCAGCGTTTTCTCCTCTTGGTGGGTGCTTCACCAACAGCCAACAAGCCTTTAAAGATGCCAAACCCACGAGGCAACTAGGTTTTAAGAGAGGAAGATGAAGGAGTTTTGGAAATGACCCCTCGTGGTCAATAAAACTACAGTTTCAAGTCAGTAACCACTCCCACGGGGGGCAATGAAGCTGCTCAATGTTTTTCACTGCCACTGATCAACAGAGATACTTTCCTTTAGCCCGAGCAAAAATGGCCTCACATAAACTTACAAACAGTTCAAGAACAGCAAGCCTGTAACTGAACTTTTTTAAATCTCAGAAAAGTGGAAAAAAGCAAGATTTTTTTTTTGTTTTTTTTTTTGTTTTTGTTTTTTCAGAGATAGCAGAGGTTCACAAGTAAAATCAAGTTATAACAGTGCAGTAAATGACCCCACACAAGAGTGCTAGGTCAAAGACAGAAAATATGCAACTTTTGAGAAAAAAACGATTTTAAAATTAAGTGCAAACAGGAAATTCGAGCTTTTGGTTGTGCTCTAAATACAGCTACTAATGCAGAAATCAAGTTTAACAAGCCAGAAAATGCTCAAACTAGGCAACTATGCAGAAAAACTTAGCAAATAAACAGAGAAAAATACTTAAAATCTCAAAAGTGGCTCCCTTCTTCTCTCAGCGTTTATATATACTAACAATTCAGACTTAACTTAATTAGCATATCTTACATCAAATATAAGAAGTTTAAAAACATAGTTAAATATAATACATAAATTAATACCTAAATACCCCTAAAAATGTAACCCTCACAATTTAATTACTTATCTACGTAGGGCTTTAAGCTTGAGGATGCATTTAATAGAAGCAACATCATTCAAGCCTGGAGGCATCTGAGCAGATGTTCTAATTTGCCAAAAGAGTTCCTGCTCCTATAGATGGAGCTGCCACGGCCCCCCTCTACCATCGATATTAACCTGATGGACAACCGTGAAAAGAAAGCGATGTTCTGGATAATCAAAAATATGCCTGACAAGTGCATTAGTCAAGTCCTTCCTTCCTATGGCATATAAATGTTCATAAATTTGCTTTCTTAACTTTCTCTCGGTTTTACCGATATAAAAAGAGGGGCATTTCTCACATACAGCGACATATACCACCCCACATGATTCACAGTTGTAGTTACCATTGATGAAATAACTTTTCTTGTTTATGTTGATTTTATTACTAGGTAAGACATGCTTACATTGAGGACACATTCCACATTTTCGCATACCAACTACTTTTTGTTTGCTAGTAGCCCTACATCTTTCAACAAGACCTTTTAAATTATGGCCCCTTCTATATGCAAAAACTGGGTGTGTACCAAGTGATTTGGCCAACACTCTATCTTCTAGAATAAAATTCCAGTTTTTAACTAAAATGTCCCTAATGGCTTGATAATCCATACTATATGTAAATAAGAAATTTATCTTATGCGATGTCAACATATTGTTGTCTATCTTTGACTTCAATGCCCTATCTAAAGTTCCACCTCCCAACAAGGGTAAGAAGTGCCCATTAAGTCTTTTCCCCTGCACTTCATCTTGTAGCTGTTTTATTAAATGGGGTGGATAGCCTCTACTCAAGAACATTTTACCTATATTATCACATTCATTGATAAAATCAACCTCCTCTGATATCATCCTTGCAGCCCTAACTAGCTGCCCTTTTACCACACTTCTTTTTTGGTGGAGGGGGTGGCAACTGGAGTAATGGAGATAACAGTTAGAATAGGTTGGTTTTCTATAAATCAACGATTTAAACTTATTGTTGTCCTTGTCCTTACATAT
The DNA here is from genome assembly GCF_019279795.1 of Protopterus annectens. Lineage (NCBI taxonomy): Eukaryota > Metazoa > Chordata > Ceratodontiformes > Protopteridae > Protopterus > Protopterus annectens. Next base: position 1,297,531,951 of record NC_056744.1, on the reverse strand, counting down.
TTTTGCATCTAGAAAATTAATTTCATCCATACAAATTGTGTATGTAAACTCCAAGAAGTCAGTCATAGTAGAAATACTGTTAATGAAATCTGGTATTACGTCTGGGGGTCCCTTCCAGATGAAACACATGTCATCTTGGTATCTAGTGTACCAAGTAACATGTTGTTGATACATAGCATTGTTAAATAAAAATTGATGTTCCCAAAATGCCATTACGCTGTTAGCAAAACTACACCCACATGGTGAACCCATGGCTATCCCAGTATTTTGTAAAAAGAATTGGTTCTTAAACACTAGAAAGTTGTTAGATAAAACCAAATCCAAGAGGGTCTCCACTAAATACATCTGCACAGAAGGCGCATTTTTTGCCAACATAAAATTCTTAGTCCAATCAATACCCACTTGGTGGGGAATCACCGTGTACAGGTCTTTCACATCCACAACAAGAAAAACATACTCTGAACTATATTCAATGTTGTTGAAGTTCTCCAACAGGTCCCAGGAATCTTTACAGATTTGGGGCTCACTATGTAGCAGTGGCTTAAGAATCCCATCAATATACTTGGCACAAGCATAAGTGATGGAACCTTTCCCATCAACTATTGGCCTAAGAAGGGGGTCAACTAAGTTTTTATGAATTTTTGGTGTGCCAAATATAGTGGGAATCTTAGGGACTGGCATGGACAAAAAATGAAAGGTGTTACAATCAATACTACCCTCCAAAAATAAGTCATCCAAAATCCCCCTGATTTTCCTATAGGCTACATGTATTTCATTCAAACTAGAAGTCAAATATACATCAGACTGCAGGTGGTTTAACATCTTACTATCATATAAGTATTCATCCATGAACACCAAGCCCCCTCCCTTATCTGGCTTCATAACTCTGACCTTACAGTCATACAACAATGAAATAAAGTCCAATTCATTTTTTGAAATATTACTTGTCATTTTACTATGAAAGTTACTAGTGTTCAATGTAGCCCTTAGGTCTATTTCAAAGACTTTTTCAAACAGGTTTAACACTCCATTCAAAGGTGGGTTAAATACACTTGAAACCCTTAAGGTGTTACAGAGGGCCGGTGTATTACCTAAAGAGGCTGCCAGGTTCAATTTCCTAACAAACAATTTTAGGTCAATGATGGTTTTAACTAATTCACCTCTTTTATCAGGGATAAACGACAGTCCTTTTGAGAAAAAGTCAATGACAGATTGATCAACAGACAAAACTGTGTAATTGTAAATTTTAAAATCACAGTTTTGGCTTATGAGGATCGTTGGTCCCATCATTAGGGGGAGTATCATCTCCTCCGTTGGTTCCGTCTCTTCCTCCTCTGTGGTTGACCACTGTTGTTGAACCTGGTGTTGTTGTTCCCCTGCCGATTGTTGTCCCTGGGAAAACCCTGATCATTGCGACTATCAACAGATACATAATTTTGATTTTGGCCATAGGCATTATTGTCACTATTATTATTATTATGGTGATTATTATTAGTTTGGTTCTGAATATGTTCGTTTCTCCGAACTGGAACCTGTTCTTGAATGACAGTATCATCAGAAAATGTGACTGGTCCATTTGTTACTCCTCTATTAAAGTGATTGTGTCCCACTAGTGGGGGAGGGGGATAAGCTTTGTTGTTTTCGTAGTCATAGAGGTCTCTGTCCATCTTGCGCTTTTTATTGCTAACCAGTTTAGTAATGGAGGCCTCAATACTTGAAAAAATTCTGAGATAGTCATATTTATAACGTGGAAATTCACTGTCCTGCAACAAGCCAGTTTCAAGAACTTCAAGTTCTTCTTTAAGTACTGTGATTTCCAAGCCATAAAAATTAATAAGTGACAACAAGACATTAAAGCCCTGTGTATCAAAAAGGGCTAGCAATTCTTTATGATATAAAGAGTTATTGACCAAACCCGCAGGGTAGCGCCATTGGCGTAAACCTTTAGGGATTACTTTTTTAGAAACACATTCCTGTAGATAAGCAACTTCGAGTTGCAGTTTCTTACACCTAAATAATTTTTGATCAAAGTTATTCAATTTATCAACAAAGTTACTCACCACTCCTTCTTGCTCTGGAAATATTTCATTGCGATTACTGGATGGACTAAAGAAATCTTTTTTGCCCAAAAATATTGCCATAGAAGGTATGGAAGCCAAGTTATTATCACCATTTGGATTCACTGGCGACTGATGACCTCGTTCATGGTTAACATCCACACTAGACCTACGTGTGTTGGCATTAGCGTTTAGTTGTCCAGGTGACCTATTTAAATTCTGAATCAACGACTGGTTACTCTGGTGCACTCCAAGAAGTGCATTCAGTTCACCATTCCCTCTAGGTGACGCTGAAGATCCAGGAGCATTCTTATTAGCATTCGGCTCCACTTTCTGTGACAAGTCGTCAACCCTGGTAAGCAACAGGTTGACTAAAATAGTTAAGTTACCCAAAGCATTCTCATCATCAGCTTTGTTGGTAACTTTAGCAGAATTATTAGAGTTAGATACTTGCTCTTCATCTTGTGAGAAAAGAGGTTGCAAGGCAGTCCTATTATGCCCTTTTTGTGTACCAGTGCCAGCGTTACCACCAGGCATTCCAAAAGGATGAACAGCAAACGAAAAGAAAAACCAACGACTAAACTTCAAAAACAATTAACCAGGTGGAAACAGACTGGTAAAATGCTAAAATGGTAAAAAACTTGTCACAGCATATGAGATAGAAATAAATCATAATCAGGTGCAGATAAACGCATATATATATATATATATATACTAACTTGCTGTGACAAGTTTTTTTCTTTTTCTTTTTCTCTTTTTGTAATTTATTTGAAGTGAACATTTTTTATAAATGTCATTTATAAACGCAGCTAATAATTGCTGGTTATAACTGCTTCTTTTAAAGAACTATAATTAATTTTAGTATTAATGGTAAGGTTTTATATGTTTAATTAATTGTGTTTTTTGATAGGGTAATTAAGTCACGAGTTTTACAGTGAATCAGTTTATTTAAGTGTTGCAGGCTGTTATTGATTTTGTATTTTGTCTGAAGAAGGCTGTATATTACTGCAGCCGAAAGCGCTCACAATAATAAACAGTCCGTGCCATTTTACCAGTCTGTTTCCGCCTGGTTAATTGTTTTTGAAGTTTAGTTGTTGGTTTTTCTTTTCGTAAACCGAATTGTCTAGATAACCTAAGGCCCTACAAAGTTGGCTGCCCCAAAAGCAATTACTAGAAAATGGAAATCAAAACTAAATCAACAGTAAGAGAACTATTGAATGTTGTAAAGGAGATACAATAATTGGAGGTGGGATTTTTAGAAAAGGGAAGAAGCAAACTACATAGAAACAAGTGGCATCTGTAGAATAATGTTCAGGAGGAGAAGTGAAATTACAGGGCAGGCATGACTTCAGCAATCTAAATGATGTTAAGCTAAATAATAGTTAAGAACTAAAGTATATATGTATAATGCATGACAAAGAGAAATATATTCAATGGTGTGTTTGTTTTTCGTAACTTTGTGTGTACCCAGGTCACTATATGTGAAGTTAATAAAGGTGTTTACAAAATTCATGAATCTGTTTCAAAATATTCTACAACACTGAGATACTATGTTCTGTGTCAAATACAGTATAATACAATCTGCAAGCAGGAATAGTTTCTGTTAATTGACATACCAGTTGCATCCTTGGATTTACGAGTCTCTTATTTTTTTTTCTTTCTAAAGGCTCCAAATACAAAGCAAATAATAATAGGGGGAAAAAGGACATTCTTGCCTAGTTTCCCTGGTTGAACTCAATTTGCCTGATAATACCAATCCTGCCTTTATTCATGTCAATGATCTTTCATACATTCCTTATTAACTCTATTATTTTAGTGAATAATAGAAATGCTGCTATTTCTCCACACATTGTCTTAACAAACATTAATGAATGCTTTCTCTGCTTCAAAGCTCACCAACAATAACTTTTTTATGTTCTGATTTCCTCTGAATCATCATCACACTATTAATATTGCCAAATGTCTGCCTCCCACAAAACCATGTCTCTGAATTTTGGCAGAATTTTTTGCTGACCTCTTAAGTAATACAGGCACAAACACTTTATAATCATGATTAAAACTGAAAACTGATCTGTACAACTCTGGGTCTGTGGGGTGTAATACCGATACCACTGCTTTCCTCCAGGATGCCACCCCTTATCCCCTTTTAACTAATTATTAAACAATGTCTCGCATGTCTTTATCAATTATCTCTCTCTGGCTCTCAAATTTTTAACTGAATGCCATCTGTTCATGTGGATTTCTTATTTATATATCCTAGCTAACAACTGAGCACCTTTTTCCTCCAACAGCAAATCTAAACCTTCCATAAGTATTTCTGCTTACACCTTATCCTGACATCCCTATTCCTCAGCCTTTTATATGTTCATAAAATTTCTGATGTATTCACATCATATCCATGGGACCTCCAGTTATTCATCTTTGATATCACTTTTTCTATTTTATTTTGACTTGTTCAATGCAGGAACCACACAAAACCAGATGAAAAAAAGAACTCAAAACCAACAAAACACCCCATAGACTCTTCCACCAACCTCACAATTTTATTGAAATTGTTAAAAAATGTAAGTGCTTTTGTTCCTTAGCACTGAGGGCTTCATCACAACATAGAAACATTTAAAAAAATATTTAATTTAAAAGTCAGATCATGTGACCAAAGTGACCCAACCACAAACACTTATACAATACATAACAGGAAACCATATAACAATAACATCACATTAGACACTGAACCATACCCTTCTCCTTTATATTTTCACCAGAAAAGGTCTCATCTGTCTCCTTATGGCAAGATTTGGAGCATTTGCATGATGTGCTCTTTCAATTAATAGCACTTCATGTGGGACACCGATCAAGTTACTTATTCCTGCCCTCATAAAACTGCCCTCCAATTTCTGTCCCAGTTTCTATCTTCAAGTTCTACTCTTTTTGAAACATTTCCTCTCGGCCAGCCTTATTTATAGACTTTCCTTCCTTTATATTAATCACTGACTTTTGTAAATTGAGTCAGTTCATATGAATGCTTACTTAGATGTTTTCCAACTTTTTATCATTTAACTTTATACACAGAGTTATTTTCAATCAAAATTTTTCCTTTTCTTACTAACATGCCCTTACATTTTCCAGTTTCACTTGTTTTTGTCATCCATACACTGTACACAATATCCAGGAACAAAGTTAATCCAAAATCAATATTTGTAATTGTCTTATTGCTGAATTCTTATTTTCAAGCTGGGACAGCTCTAATTAATGTCCTGGTCAGTCAGCCACCATCTTAGAATCCAACCTATGTGTTACAACATTAGGTAGGCATTAGGGCATCTAGGAAGAGATAACTGGACTGGACTAAAATGACCCAAGTTAAGATTATCAAAATGTGCAGCACAATGAACAAGGACCTCATGTGTGGTTACAGGCAGGTCCTCACGTGAAACATTTGGAGAAGTTAAGAAATGATGGTTAGGTGTCCTGGAACTTCAGTATTAGGGCCACTCTAGTATCCTTTAGTTAAAAATATAAAAAATATTTTTTAATAAAACAACAGCATCCTTACAACGCCATACAGAATGATAACATTAATATACTAATAATTACTTTGAAGTTATAAAAAACAGGACTGAAAATCCTACAAGGAAGTCAGACACCATTCTAGGTTTTTCAGAATAACTAATGTTACTGCTTACATGGTGATCTCTAATCGTGTCATCAGAGAATGCTACAGGAACATTTGTTCCTATTTTCATTGATGGCTTTGTCTTGCAGGTATTTATTAAAAAAAAATGGTACCGTACGACAACAGGTAAACATGTGGGCAGTGTTAACAGGATACATTACAGCAGTCCCCCCCCCCCCTTGGTAACAATGGATGGCTTAGCAGGGGAGTTGGGGGAGTTCAATAAAGAAATAAAGGGAAGCAAATGCTGCTATTGAGGTCAAACTGGGTAAGATTAGTGTCAAACAGGAGGTCAGGAGGTGTACACATTGAGAATCCCAGTATTAGCACACAGACATACAAGTCATAAAGACAAATAAAACATAACACTTAGAATACATACATAAAAATTAAGTTAACAAATTAATTTCTATTGTGTGTTATTTAACCCATATTCTTTGAACCCTAAATTGAATAGGTAATGCATTAGACTAGGTGTGAATACAAAAGACAATTACTTGACCACTGTTAAACTGTCATTGATATTACTTGTTAGGGATATGTCTGAAAGAAAGTACAATGTAATCACTGATTGTTTCACTGTGATCATACTGTGGTACACAATATGACTCAGAAAAGAGTTATTTTGAGGCTGTGAGGTGAGACAGCATACCATGTGTGAAAGCAAATGTACAATGAAAAGACAGAACACACACTATACCCCTGTAATTGTTTCTTTATTACTGCAATTTCACAGCATTCTTACTGCACATCTTCAGGTGACGTACAGAAAACATGCATATTTTCATGTTTTTCCAAACTGGGCAAATGCTTAAAATCATAAATATAATATGTTTTTATAACATAACAAATCCCACTATTTATTTATCCAGAAAAGTGATGTTTCCTAACATCTGACATGTTCGTACAAGGAAGGGAAATACCATAAACTATGGTTTGGAATAAAAAAAAATAACATTCTGCTGTTCTACAATTCCTGTACCTAAAAAAGCAGCGTATATATCATTTACAACTAAACATCCTGACCCCCCCCCCAAAAAAAAAGATTAGACATTTCTGTTTCAGAGACTTAATACCAGATACCACAAATTGACCCATTAGAATGCAACATGCTGCCAAGCTGTGCTCTACCCTATACCCAGGTTCCATTAATGATAAGTATATGACTTCCACTTTCTTTTTTTTATTTCTCCAAATGTTGAGGGTTTCTAATACTCGGACAGGAATGCACCTCATTCTTAAGTCAGGGCATATTTAAATTTCAGGTGATTAGTACTGCTTCATTATCATGGTGTTAGCATGTTTAAATAAAAAAGGTACACAACAACAACTTTAAAGCAGAACAGCAACTGTCAGCATTCACATCTCTCCTGTATTTTTTTTCTCTTTTTTTTTTCTCAGTTCCAGACTTCAAGTTACAAACCTAGAAATTATAACAGAGAGCCACGACTCTGAGCAAGTTACTTAACCTGATAAAACTCCCAGGTTGCTCCTGAAAAGGAACAATTGTGTCCAGTGGGCTTACCAAGTTAAATCCAAGAAATCACTACTTAAATGCAAAAGAGTGTGAGCACACCATGAAATTACCCATATAGTTTCATCAAACATCCTTGTAATTTAAAGGAAAGTGCTTTCGTCCTCCAACTACATATAAAAGGACCTCATCACAGACCTAATAAATATCCACCCAACGCACATTTAAGACACATTTAAATAACAAATCCCTCCATCATAAAACACCACATCAAATCCCAGTATTAGCACACAGACATGCAAGTCATATAGACAAATAAAACATAAAACTTAGAATACATACATAAAAATTAAGTTAACCAATTAATTTCTATTGTGTGTTATTTAACCCATATACTTTGAACCCTAACTTGAATAGATAAAAATAGTACAATAACTTAGCAGCATGAAGCTTTAATACTGCTAGCCTTTCTCTTTCTGACTACCTCACCCTCGTCACCTTTCCATGCTGCAATAAAACTGCTTCCCACAGATAATTTGTTTCCAATATTATCCCCTCCATTTCTCCACATTAATTGTGCTCTTTCTCATCATTAGCTCCTTGTACTCCCATATAGTTATTCTCATTTAATATCGTTGCTCCTTACATGACAGCAAACCCTGAGATGGAAAAACTTCCATTTGCTAGTAGGCATTGTATTTGCACACCTGCTGCCCTTTCTGTCTTATTCAGTACTGCTGCCAACGTAGTTCCCTTACTATCTCTTCCTCTAACCCTGGTGAGAGAATGTCTTGGCCTGTTACGTACAAGATTTTATTTTCTTCCTCACAACTGACATACTCCAAAATCTGTGTTAGGTAGATTAATACCCACACACACACACACACACACACACACACACACACACACCAAGTTTTCAACAGCCTTTTCCTGCACTTCCATCCCTTGATCCCTTTCTTACTTACTTACAAGAAAAGTTAACTCTCCAGTGGATTATGTTCCTCTTAAGAATGCAAAGTGGTAAACAGCCCATTTAGTGGCAATGATTTGGCACAATTGCCATCACTCTGCCAATGTCTAATTAGGTATCAGTACTCTCTGCAGTAGAATGATAACTTACAACAATTTGTTTTTTCTCTCTCGATCTCACAGTGACATAGATAAAATGACTCCCCCCCCCAAAAAAAAAGCAAGAGCAAGAAGAATACATGCCAAGAAAAACAGTCTTGTATTATATACAAATGCTAAGCTTTGGATAGCTGCAGATTTTGCTTTCCATTTCTGCTCTGTGTAATTTTTTTTTATTTATGCAGCCTTTATTTTGATTATCTTTACAAACACGGAACGCAATATTGTAGCTAGCAGAAGCTTTGCTTTTGAGTATAAGAAGATATACTGTAAATCCTGTACAGGTCTGATCCTGCACATGACACACACTGAGTCAAAATTTAAATAAGGCTTGCAGGCAATTAGAGACTGAATGCGATTTTCAAGCATAACAAAACATGAACATACTTTATAGTTTAAAAGTAGCCCTACAACATTACATGTCTAAAGGTTTGGAAAATGCCATTTTTGTGACTGCTGTTCACCTGGCAACCACATTTAACTACCAGCAAATACTAAAGGGACATTCATGCTCCTGTAACTCTATAATCAGCAATAGGTGTATGTTCTGCCCACCTGAAAAGAGAGGTCAGTTTCAGGTTCTTTTTTTAAAAAAAAAGGTTTAAACTTTCAGTGGAAGCCTGCATTTGTGTAAAGTCACAAACTACCATTAAAAAGAAAAGAACAGGCTCTGCAATTGTGAAGCAGTGAAGCAGTGAACCCAAGCACAGATGTATTATATTCCAGAGGGAATTAAAACAGGACTGGAATACAACTTTGCATGCATAGTAATGTCTTTCCGTGGTGGTATTGCTTGAACATCATTGATGAAGTCACAAATAGGGAGGGGATTTGCTAAGCAGGCAGCAGTGTTTTTGCTATCTCCTTTCTTCAGAAACTAAAGATTCTCCCCCGGATTCATGAAGCTTGTGCCAGGCGCAGGCATAGCGTAGGTGGCATAATGCCAAATATGTCCGCCGAGTGATTCAGGTACGAACCAATCCCACGTCACTACCGGCGTACGCCAGAGCTACGCAGCCCTTGGCATAGGTATGCAAATCACCCCATGCGCAGTGTTGCACCATGCTAATGAAGGCATACACCGATTCACGAAGTGGTGCAGGCATAGCGCAAGCCCAAGGAAATGTAAACCAAAAAACACGGTTTACATTTTCCCAAACAGAACATTGGAGTTATGGAAGCGGACCACACACATGTATTACAAAGTTAACATATGCCAATGAAGAAATACACAGCCAATGGCACAAGAAAAGATGCACAACACCTAAAAAACAACATTTAATGTCATGTCCACAGTAACTCACAGTACAACCACAGGGCATGTGTGTGCAAACAGGAATACAAAGGAAATATATAAAAATGGCAGAAAATCGCAATGAAAGACAAATCAGGATTGCACCATAATATGCAATGGTAGGCATGGCACACCACAAGCAAGGCGCAAGGGTTGCCAGGGGCCTGTGACAGTGTTTGGCACTGTAACTATGAATTAATAGTCAATGCCATGAAAATGAGGCAGGTAATACTGAATCGCAAATGTCCTGCCGGATTAAGGATGTACCTGATGGCGCAGCGCTATAACACCGAGGAGTGTATCAAAGGTGATACATGACATCAGCAGAGGGGTGTGCCACATTATCAGTAAGCACATTGGAGCAATGCAAATCTGGCCTGGCCATTGCTAAGCAAAGCTGAACAGGGGTGGGGAGGAGGGTATAGAACCGTTTGGCTGAGAGCACACATGGTGCCCGAAAGCGCAGGTGTACGGGGATGAACTCGTGCCCGAAACCTGGTAAGCGGATGCACACACCGCAAACAATAGTACAAACAGGAAGGTCATGGGAAGAAAAGAAGGAAATGCCGAAGCAGGATAATTGGCATAGTAATGAGCAATTAACACCAATCAACACACATCAGCCAATTGATGGCAGTAGACAAGCCTGCATGCAGAAACCTGCAGAACAGGATAGGGGAGGCATAGGATTGCAAAGAAAGGTGTGGAGGACCTGGAATGCAAAGATAGGAGAACTGTCATAGCAGAGCAAAGCAAACCCAGAGTAGATCGGCAATAGCACACATTACGCAAGATAAGCCAGGTCTAGGAAAGTACAAATGAAAGCAGGCAGTTGGATGCATGCCAGAAAATGGTAGGTGAAACGTGCACAAATGTAAACGGAAGGGCAGGAGGTATTCACAACATCCAAATGTAATGCAACACCAAAGGCAGCACAATAGTGGTTTCGTAAATAAAACACAGAAGATACCCTGTAGCCACGATCGTACATACATCATCAGTGTTCACAGCAGAACAGTATAAAGTGTGAAAGCACCTAACACACACCTCTGTATTCCCAAACACCACACCATAGGTGTAAACAGGTGGGAAACCTTTAAAATGTACATGTTGGGAGCTGCCATAGCTGTGATTCATCAGCATGTGTTACAGACCGATGGTGTTGTGGAGGATGATGCTGACAACCACCGTAGTCCTCGGAGGAGGAGAAGAGTGTTCAGACCAAGGGTAACCTACCAGGGGCAACATGATCTGGAGATAGTAGAGCATTACAGGGTGGACAGGGACATCTTACAGCAAATAGGAGAGCTGTGCTGGCCACGCCTGAGAACCAGAAACAACAGAGGGGAACCCATCCCAGTGGACACGAAGGTATGTGTAAGCTTGCGAATACTAGCCACAGGTACCTTTCAAAGGCCAACTGGAGATATAATGGGGATCTCACAGGCATCAGCATCCAGGGTACTACACCAGTTCCTGGATGCCATGTTACCACATGCCAGTGAGCATATACACTTCCCCCGAACTCAGGAGGAGTTGGCCAGCAATATGCGTCACTTCCACCATGTGGCAAACTACCCGTAGGTTCTGGGTGTGATAGACTGCACACACATACAAATTAAGTCACCACCCGGTGAGTATGGTAGGCACTACATAAACTGCAAGGGATTCCACTCCTTCAACTGCCAGGCCGTGTGCAATGCCCAGGGCATTATCATGGATGTGTGTGCTGGCAGCCCTGGAAGCTACCATGACTCCCATATCTGGCATGCCTCACAGCTGTATCAGGTATTTGTCAGGGGGGACATCCCACAAGGTCACCTTGTGGGGGATGCTGGCTATGCACTGGAGCCATGGATGATGACCCTCATCAAAAATGCACACACACCAATGCAAGAACGCCATAATGAGGCACACGCACAAACCAGAATCATCATTGAGCGTGTGTTCAGGATGTTGAAATCACAGTTCCGGTGCTTGGATACATCTGGTGGAGCCTTGCAGTACTCTCCAGGCACGTGTGCCCACATCTTCATAGTATGTGCCATGCTACATAATATGATCCTGTGGAAACAGCTGCAGCAGGGTCATAATGGGGGAGGGCCTCACAGCCCACCGCAAGTGCCAAGGCCAACACAGGCACAGAGGGATCCAGACCATGGACACACTGTGCCAGCCCCAGTAGGTAGACGGAGGCGTGCCCTATATGCCTATGCCTTGGCAAAGAGGGAACGTATAGCACATACCTTGACAGTGTAGGCTCCTATGGACTGACACCCTTCCCCACCTGCACACAGTAACATGGATGGCACACAAACACGACTACCTGTAAATTGTGATGTATAGGTGGTCCACTGTGGAATCCTACATAGGCAGCCCTCAAACATTGTACACGCAACAGCCATGGGAACACGGAACTGTCAACACCTGAACAGTAGTTGCACCCATCAGCATCTGTCGGTGCTGTGTGTATAGGTTCCCAGGTACATTGGTAGGTACACACCCGATTGTCAGAGGTAAAACACCAAACGGGGCAAACAGTGACACCTGTCGCCACAACATCAAGTAAGCAACTGTCGCATACTGGAGCAGAGGCAATTGCGGGAGCACATGTGTGTAAGCACTGTCCTACACACAGTCATCACAGATTACCTGCTGCATTACTGAGGGGCTCCACAAAATGTAATCATGGATGTAGTGTCAAGGCAGGGGATGTACCCATGACAGGCATTAGTCACCCCAGCATGCTGCATCCACGGTTGTATGAAGGTGTAGCAAACTATCGGGTGTACCTAATTGTGATATACATACCCAGTGCTGGAGTACAGCCAGTAAACATCACATGGACATACCATTAACTGGACCCATCAAGTTGTAAACTAACAGAGTCATCCATGTGAGTGTAGTGTGGAGTAACTGCTCTAGTGTACTGCACATACAAATTTACATAATTCGGGTACAACCCCCAGATGTCCAAGTGGTACATGCAGTGACTGTCGTGCATGTTCCCGTTCCCACATCCCGCAAGGGATGTAACATATTCCCGATGGCACGGGTAATGCAGTCCGGATACAGGTCATCAGAATATGTGTAGCACATGTTAGCGGGAATAAGCGTTGCCCACAGCTGGTAAGCGATGTTTAAATACGACTATATGGATATGCGCAAAACAGGGCTAAGTGTCACTGACCACTGCGCAGATCACGGTCAATGATGTACAGAACAGCTGACACCAGCATTAGTCACCCCTGAACAAATAGCACCTGCTCTGAAGGGTAAAATGACCACTGCCAGAAGCGGAACAGGCAGTCATGTACACAATCACCCAACACTATTGCTAGGCTAGATGTACGTATGGTAGGGCTGCCACAGTTCAAATGACCAATGTGGGACATACGCCAGATGTCAGCAGGATGACACAGACCCGGCCAGGATGAAAACCAGAACAACAGTGTTTTGCATAGATAAAAAGCTTATAGTTTAGTAATGGTCGCAGGTACGTGTTCCGTGTCCTGTAACATGTAAGTGGGTCAGATACAGAATAAGGGTGACATGCAACAATGACATAAACTATAGGGAATATGTTTGTCCCAAAGTCGCAGGACATTTGCTATGTTCACAAACAAACACACAATGAAAGGTGTAGCGTGCCTGTCACCGCCCCTGTCCGAGATATGTATATAAATATATATATATATATATATATATATATATATATATATATATATATATATATATATATATATATATATATACATATATATATATATATATATATATATATATATATATATATATATATCTACACATATATAATACAGATAGAAAGGGCGATAGTGTGATATATGTCGATATACAAGGGGTCACTGGCATCTGCAAATATATAGATAGGTTGACGACATTCTAAACACCTTTGAGGTACAAATAAACAGGATACTGCCAACTATGGAAAGTGTCACACACCGACACGCATAACCAGGAGGATGAAAGACAGAAAGAACACAGTACTGGAACAGTAGAACCGCGAGCAATAGGACAATAGTAAGGACATGTAGTCACCACTGTCGGCAGTGCGGACCACGTAGGTACCGAGTACAACTATGGTTGTGTGTGATGTAGCCTGTGTATGTGTGTGATGAGGGTGCCATGTGTGTTCCCGTGTGACTAAAGTGTGTCGTGTGTGTCCGCATAGTGTGTCTGTAGGTGGCAACTCAGAGGTAGATGACTACAGTAGGTGCGGGTATAGCTATCCGTAGGCATGCGGTAAACACCTGTCCCACATCAGGAGGGACGGCCCCCCTGGGCAGGTGTGTCCTGACATGAAACATTAGAAAGGGCAACTGTCCCTGAGTGTAGGACATTAGTATGTCCCACATAATATGCAATAGTTGCAGGAAATACTCATGCCTGTATGTAAGAAACTGAAATGTTACATGCAAACCGATACATAGTGAAGGACCAAGAACAATAGTTTTGTAATGAGGATAAAAGTATGTGCTATCCTGTGTACTGACCATAGCCATATGTCAGCCTGTAAACACCACTGTGTGACCCACAAGTGTCCAACTATGGCCATATGAAAAGGTGGCAAGCCATGTGACAGATGGTCTGACACCAACGCCACTGCAATAACAGCAAATGTCTGGGGCAGACATACACAGGATAGCATTCAATTACAAATATCTCTGCACATATCGCCATACATCCGGAGGTATGAAAGTATCAACTGCACCTGCATACCATATTGAAACCAATTAACAATGGCCCACAGTAAATTCCCGTAATAGAAGTCCATTAAGTGATAGCACTGTAATTAGGGAAGGGGCCCACACACATTTATATGGACTACATAGAAATGCAAGCCCCACAAAACCGTATATGCTACGTACACCCGCCTACATCCGCCACACTGTAAACAATAGCAGTACAGACCGTAACCACAGCCCAAACATCTAGTTAGTCAATTACATCTGCTGAACCGTTGACATACCTTGTGAGAGACATTTAAAGGCGCCATGCAAAATTGTATCCGTCGTATAATGGAACAAATGGCGATGTTACAGGTGTTTGCAATAGTCCTTTATCAGACGGGTGGGATGACAGGTACAGTCACAGGTAGAATCACACACATTCCACGGGGGACATGACCCCAAAATAGACTTGGCTCTACACAAAGCAGTTGCAATTACACACAACAAAACACAATACAGTGTCTCCCCGAAGGCAGCGCAAATGACCAACGCCCAGGTGGAGAATTCAGTTATACCCCACTGCTGCTGTGTAATTGGTGAATGGAGTAGCTGCACAGCTGAAGTGCACGTAATTAGTCACACCGGACCACCAATTGGTGGCAGTAAACCACATGTTGCAGGTATAGACGTATATAAGGATGACTTGCCAGATATGCAAACTGTATGCTCATACCGTATAACAGTTGAAAGAGTGATACAGAGGAGCGAGATAGAGATGAAACACCAGAACGATATCAAGGTATATATAACACTTAACTGTATGTATAGTATGTTCTGAATTACGTAATGTCAGTGTATGCATAGCCTGGTTTGCAGTAATTAACAGTGTCCACCATGCATAAAGTGGGGAATGGTATTTATGTAGTGATGTCTCGCTGATCATACCAATGCTTGTAGAAGATGTGCGTCTAGCAGTGGGCCACACGGTAAACAGCACAGACACCACAAGGGATGCAACATGACGGTGTTAAACAGAACAATGTCATACGACCAGCCGTCAGTGGCAGGGTATGTCCAATAAGTACGTGCCATAGCAGGGGATAGTATATGTAGATATATTGTAACAGTACGCATGTGTACGGGCATATAATGTCAATGACATGTCTAAGGTGGACCCTCTGTGCAAGTAATGGTTGAATTATGGGATACCATGTAAAACATGTGTAATGTATAGTACAGTAGATTGATACATCAGATATGTTACACAGGAGAACAGGCATATGATGCATAACAAAGGTATCATATAGTGATGTGAGTACTATGTAATTAAGATATGTATAAACAGTTATGATGAAATAACTATATACTCCACTCTGTGCATTTGCAAAGGACGCAAACATTACTCCCATACTAGAATAGCGGAAGAGATGTGACAGACAAACATGAACATGATTGGCGTGTACAATAACTGTAGACATATGGCCCATAGTCACAGGACATTGTAATAGCGTGACAGCCAATATAACTGGAAGGGCTATACCAGTAACCATGCACAAAGGACATGTAATAGCTGCACAGGTTCATAGTGGTGTACCATGCAGTCTGGCAAGTCAATGTGTAACAACAACTACAGTGTGCACACCAGTGGCACCTCTCCAGAGTAGTGTCCTGTGAACAGAAGAGCCATGTGTAACCTGCATCACTGCACAGTACAGCCACTGCAGTGATCCCTGGCGTACATGTGTCCACCATCCAGCAAGCGAGGTATCACATGAACACTGCTACTGACTGTCCATGTGTGATGTACATAGGAAACATGTCCCAAAGCATGGTGAGTGTCCGTTCTGGGAATGCAACCCCCAAGCACATGCCACACACAGTCACGTGTGTGCACATATCCATGAGCATCATGGTCATAGTGGCTATTGTGTATGTCGTGTATGCGGAGTATATCCATAAACATATTTGCAGACATAGGCCCTGTCTTTGCAGCAGACGTCACCCCTGAGTATGTAGTCTGCAAATGTGTACAGATGTGGTGTCTGTACATAAGCCGCATATGTCACCAGGTGTAGCTAAATAAACATCATGGCGTTTTAATGTCGGGGTATGTAAAGCTGTTGTGTAAGGTACACCCTACGCGGGGTGTTGTACCCATGGATGTGTGTATAAGTCCGGTGTTCAGAAGTACAATGGGTGCCTATGTACCAGCTACACACCCAGGACAGACACGTGTGAACATGTAGAAGGATATCCACGCCACAGTGGCAATGTGGTAATCACAGGAGTGTATGTGACATACATGTGTCTTACACACATGTACAATGCAACATGTATGTAGGGGAATAACACCTATGTGATAACCAGTGGGAGGATGGTGTACTGCAAAGGTGATGTACACAACAAGTGTCATGCAGGTAGAGGCCATGATGTTCATATCGGTATCTGTCACAGTGACACCCGTATGGATGGGGTCTGTATCAGCTGGTGTAGCAACAACAGCGCTGGGTATGCAGTGGTCTGTAAAGCTAGGCAGGGAAGTCCCCTCAGTGGTAGCCTCTACCTCAGGGAAGCATATACCAAACATGAGGGCCCCATGACTGAGGACTGTGGTAAGCCAATTGTAACTGGATTGCAGTATGTGATTTGATATGCCACCTTTAGTGTGTGTGTCCTGTCCATTAGCCACATTGGATAACATCCGGGGACATGTGTTGTGATGTGCAGGCGGATGTGTATGTAGTCAATACCAGAATGGAGAACGGTGCTGAATGGCAGCAAGAGGACAATGCAGGCTGTGTGGACACCCGTGTCATCATCAACAACTCTGGCGACTGTAGGAAAGGTGTTCAACAGGTGTAGGAGGCATGCTGTGGCCCTAACAAGACCAACCCAGCTGGCATCAAAGGACTGGGGCACAACAGAGACTCGACGAATGATGTCCATGATTATGTGCCCTATGGCCGTGCATAACAGACCAGTGAGGTGTGTAGGGCAATAATCCCAGTCATGTAGTGTGGTGCCACCTGTGAGGAGTGTTACAGTTGCTGTGTGCCAGTCAGGGGCCACAAAGTCTGGTACAAGGCTATTACTGAATATGGTGTCCCATTGGAGAGAAATGCTGTTCAGAGTTCTGTGGACATCACAGCCTGGGATATTGCAGGGTGACAAGGGGCCTGTGACCTAAGACAAATAGAGTGCAGGTCAGTACTGTGTAGGTGTGACTGCAGGTACACCGCAAAGTACCTGCAAGGAATGTGGCCCTGCAGGGAGTGAGAGTGTGTAATGTTATCAATGAAGCCATCAGACAGGATGTTGCCAACATCACCTGTTACTGTCATGTTCCAGAGTGACAGTTGTATGTGTGAGAAGATGTGGGTATTGCATATGACTACTGACATACCACCAAATTGCCCTGTGGTACATCTCGGAATGTGTCGCAGTAATGTGTATGTAGCTAGTTATGGTGTATGTGATATGGGATCCTGTGGCCCTACTGAGGCTGACCAGTGAGTCACCCTGCCCATGGGAATGTACACCACTGTGTAACAGCCCCCACCTGTTGTTGTAAAGTATGTCCATGGGACTGCACCCCCAGAGTGTCATCTGTATTCTGGTGTGTACCTGCATGGCTCTGTGTGGAATAGCATGAACCACATTGTCGTGTACATGCTATTGAAGTGCACTGGGGTATGTCTCAGCATTTGCATGTGCATTGTCCACCTGCACATGTGTCATGACAACAACTACCGCTGTCATACGACATCTGTAATTGGTGTTGTAGTACTCATCTGTGTATGTCGTGAAGTGTGTGGTGCCGGTATGTGGCTAACAAGGGTGGGTAGCAGATGTTTGGATTCCACCAATGAGGGGACAACCGCAGTTGTCGAACAGCAGTCACATGTTGGTAGTATCCATGTCAAGGATACTGTTGGTCTTGGAGGTGGTGTATGGGTCGAACCAGCTGAGTGGAGGTTATGACTCACGCACAGTGTACGCCTAATGTGTCAGTACATGTGTGGCTATCACAGTTAGGTGTGGGTTACTGTCAGTCTCACATTAGTAGCAGCAGTAGTTCCGGACACAGTCAAATGCACATGGAGCACCTGTGATGCATTGTGCGAAGTAACCAGCCGGGATGTGTGTACAACATAGTGGAATATGGGGACACCTCAGCTGTGGGTGTGCCAGTCCAGGTACGTGACTGAGAGGTACGGTCTGTCTATACCCAGTCAATGCAGGTGTGCTCTGCAGAGTCAAGAGGTAGGTCCCAGTCACTGCAGAGATATTGCAGTGGTGCAGTATCAGGTGTGCCTTGCCTGCGTGCATCACAGAGGATGATGTCAAGTATTGTGTGACATGACCACATGCTTCGCTAGCCTGTTCCCATGCTGGTGGTGACTGTTATTGGGCACTGAGCAAGACAGGCAGTATAAAAGCAGCAAGAGACCAACATGTGATCCGTACTCCCAGGGCTGACAGGTGCAGGTCAACTGTGCCACAGCATGATGTTGTTTGGCCAGGTCTGTCAAAGTGGACGTATACTAGATGCCTGTGGAATGACAGCAGAAGCAGGGACAACTGTTGGGAGTGACACAGTCATTCGTAGTACAGTGGTAACAGGTCCGGATGAATGCAAAATGCTTCCCAGGGCGTGGACCACACCAGCAGGGCGACAACACTGCCGGGTATGGTCTGCAGGTTCATGAACCATTATCAATGTAAATGTTAGCAGTACAGATGTACAAGACAGTACGGATGCTTGGCTAGAGATGCCTGTGTATGTCACAGTAGTGTTCTACTAGTGGCCTGTTGACAGACTCACAACTGCCAAAGGTGCTACAGTGACATGTGCATATCACACAGTGTCAGCTACAGTAAACCAGGGTTAATGTGTTGTACCCCACCCGCATTGTAGCCCATACCACACAGACAAATGTCAGCCATCTGTGTATGTGATGATGTGAATGGCCATGACCTATGGGCAATTGTTGTCACAGTGTTGTGAAAAACATACAGAATGGACTGTGTGTGTGATGTGTGTGACATATGTGCACATTCTGGTGGATGATATCAGCAATGACACCAGTAGGGGAATACCCCTGTACCCATTAGGAAACACCTAGGCTGTGGTCAACAATATGGACACTGTGTTAGGGATGGTGTAGTGTAGTACACCTCCCTGAGCTGGAGACATCTCCCTGGCCCTTTAGGTAGTCATCTGAGGTACCCATGACATGACAGGGTGGCATCCATTTGCACGGATATCATTGGACAGGCATACACAGCACCCGTGTGACCAATATTGGAATACACATCACCCTCCAGGGGTAGGGCCCATGCGTGGATGGCCAATACCAGCCTCCACAATACTCACCTCCAGTATGCAGCATGCTATCCACCTTGCATACAGACATATGCGACACTCTGCTGTTAGACATGCTACATGTCCATAGCCTGATCTGAAAGACATACGTCATGGACAACCACCATCCTACGACTAGGATGGCCACATGCTGGACAGATCCCTGTGCCATACTCCCACGATACCATGCAGCCCTGTCCACATAGCTGCACATATCACCCCTGCCATACATGGGTGTCAGATACAGCTAGGAAACCCAGCCCATACATGCTATAGCCGATAACCTTACCTGCGAATGATGTCCGACTAGCCACTATCCCATGTCTATCACATATACAACACAGGTGATCCGTGGCAGGATGTTGAACAGCTGTGCATTGTAGATGTCTATGGAAAAACAGATGCATGTACAGGTTTCCATGCGTACTTGGTGCATTGTCACTGCCCAAGTCCAGTAAGGCTGTGTCCGTGTTATGTGACATATCCACAGCATCTAGGTCAACAGCATTACCATGGATACATCAGGCATGGGTAGATAGGTAAGAACACCACTGCATGCAAACAGACATGTCCACATGGAGACTGACGTCACATGCAGTAGGAACACTAATGAGGTGACACACATATATGGGGATGATATCTAATACATACTGGATGTTACATGTGTGGGACACATACATGCCAGTTTTGTTAATGTCATGTTGATTTGCAAAGATAACTGTGTGAATGTACTAGAATGTATGTACAGCAGTATCACTGTACATGTCTGTAAATGTGACCTGTCACCTTCATCATGTCTTACAGATAATGCCGCATACACGCCTACCAGCATATAGCTGACAGGAGGATGATGTCATAATACTATACCTCCATGAGAACTATGAGGCGTTATTCAGCCACGTGCCACAGCATGCACAGCAGCGGGATGACCTGTGGCAGGATCTTCACAGGAGGGTCAATGAAGTGGGTGGCCACAAACGCACCTACCAGCAGGTGCGCAGACACTGCATGGACCTCATACATCATGCAAAACAACGTGCCACTGCAATCACCAGAGAACAAGGTGGTACGGGTGGTGGGCCACCAACCCAGCCTCCACTCACACACATGGAGGAGCTACTGGCCAGTCTGGGAACACCCTCGGAACAGCCCCCACAAGCAGTAGCTGCCATCGTGGAGGTGGGTGTCTCCCAATCAATGAGCCTGGAGTTGCCTGGTAAGTCAGTACTGTACATATGGCCAGTATATCCCACGTATGTGCATGTGTCAGTGTACATCATGTAATGTAACAACATATGCAAGGTATGTGGACACACATGCTTTATGCTACCCTGTGTATGCACCATACCTCCGAACTGTACAGGTAATTGCAGGATGTCCAGATGTCAGCCTCATATTGTTGGTGTGTTCCCATTAATATCTGTCCCCTTCTGGCAAATAGCTGAGGAATGGAGTCATTAAATGATGACATACAATTGTGTTTATGACTGCACATTCCGTTGCAAACCCATGTGCATGCAAATCTATTGGTCTATCAAATATCCGGGTTAGTAAGAGCAATATGTCACAGTTGTCTCTATATGTCCCCCATCATAGTAGGCTTTGTCCACATTTATTGTTTTAAGAGGTTGAGAGGTATGGTATGCACACATGTGCTGACTATATGCTATTGTACAAGTGAATGTGTTAACCTGCACTGTGCCCCCTGTGGCTGTCATACAGTCATGGATAATGTTCATACTGCTGTGTCACCCTATACAGGTACATCTGGCGTGCCGCACAGACAAGAGTCCATTGCAGGTGAGTCTATCATCAGTATCAGGCATGCCAAAGCATAGATCTATTCGCCATGTGGCCAGTTAATACATGGATATACAGGTTGCATCATCCATCATCCACACAGGCCACCCATGTGCAATATATACAACTGAAATGATACACAGACATGAAACTACAGTATTTGTCATTGCTACATGTGTGTCCAGCTGTGCATACAATGGTGGAGGTGTTCTACAATGGAGGCATATGTACTATACAGTGGAACAGAATGTGTGGTACACAAACCAGTACCGCACAGTGAGCTGTGATATGGGCAGACCACAGGCGTCACCATTGTGTTATATGCCCCTGCAAAGGTTTCACACATGGTGATGTTCCATCCGACATGTCCGAGACACATAGCGTTTTGGTTGCAATATTGTCACAATTCCCCATAACCTATACCCCACATACACCTGTTGTCTGCATAGCCCTGTGGATGGTGACATAACCAACATCTATGTGTGTATGTCATATGGGACAACACAGGCATGTGTGATAGACGGCCATCACATACATGACCAACACATGTGCACACATGGCCATGGGGGATGGTCAGAGACATGTAGCCACACAGAAGATGGGATGTGGATACACCCTGTCCCACTTTATCCACACATGGTCCAAGTACAGCTGTACTAGACCGATTGTACAGGTGATGTGGTACGCTGCACATCATAACTGCTTGTGCACAACTAGCGGAGGTGTCAGTGACATGTACCTCATAAGATGTGTTGAACATGCTGTCTGTGTCATAGCATGATGGTAGTCACCTTCACAGATTCCACTGACAGTGACACCAGGCCACAGAAACAGTACTTCTCCCCCCTGCCGTAGGACATCACTGTTAGCTGTGCACCATGTGTGTGTGGTACATCAATGTCATGTGTGAAATGGTGACGTGACAGGTCCGCTATGTGTGGACATGGTTGCCAGGCAGCTAACACTCTGTAGTCATCATGCAGGGGTGTCATCTGTATGTCCTCCAGTGACCTGACAAATGACACAGCATGGTTGGGTGTGTATACACCTCAGCATCATAGGTCACAATCCACAGGTATGTCATGGGTATGCATGCAGTTCTGGATATGCAGTGTGTACATAACATGCACTGTTTAGCAATATAGACGCCTCATGATGCCATGCAATGGCACAGTGTCTGTACATCACACTGTACAGCAATGTAGACAGCCCAGTCCCCTACCATGCCCATGCACATTTCCTCAACATGCAGTCTATCTGTAGGGCATATGGACAACACCGCAATGTGATTCCCAGTACAATGCTGTACATGTGTCATGACACCATTGTGTGAGGCATGCATACATGTTAATGAACATGTCAGCAGATTACATGTCAAGGTCACGTCAGCCATGTGTACTGTTATCCTGTTCTGGTCCACATGGTGTATCACGGGAATGCATGCATACTACCATGATTGTGTGAATTGCATGGATAATGATATGACACCTGCCTGCTGTAGTGTGCATTCCAGGGGGTATGCTTACAAACACTATTGATGTCTGAGTTGCATGCTGTCAGCTGTATCACAAGCATGCTGCATGCCATCTGTCATCTCACATGCATGGTGTGTCAGTGTGTGTGTCGGTGTGTGTGTGTGTGTGTGTGTGTGTGTGTGTGTGTGTGTGTGTGTGTGTGTGTGTGTGTGTGTGTGTGTGTGTGTGTGTGTGTGTCAGTGTGTGTGTGTGTGTGTGTGTGTGTGTGTGTGTGTGTGTGTGTGTGTGTGTGTGTGTGTGTGTGTGTGTGTGTGTGTGTGTGTGTGTGTGTGTGTGTGTGTGTCGGTGTGTGTGTGTGTCGGTGTGTCTATTGTAATGTAGAGTATTTCTTTGCATTCACAGGTGATGTAGGTGCGTTACCCTCCTGTGGTCTATCTGATAGTGTCCCCACAGATGCTAGCAGTGATGAACATATGCACGAGGTACAGGCAGAGGTGTCAGGGGCAGAATCTGTGCCAACGGTTGCCATCCCAGCTATGTCCCCCTCTTCTCCGCACGCAGTGCAGCTGCCAACACATACCGCATCTACAGTGGCCATAGAGGAAGGACAGTCATCATTTGTTAGCGTTGAACAGAAACATGTGGTGGCTACAGAAGGTGTGTCTCCACACCATGGTGGCAGTATATTGACTGCAGATGTGCCACACAGGCATGTGGCTAGTGCTGCTCATAGGAGGATCTCTGGCAGACATGCACCTGCAAGACATAGCGCAGCAGCTGGGATCACCAGACGCGTGTTCCAGACTGTAATGGCGACACAGGCATGTGCCGAACGGCAGAACAGAGAAGGGCAGAGGCTGCAGAGGGCTGCTATCAGTACCCTAAAGAACAACATCCAGGCATTGGCAGGTGCTCAACAGCAGCTTGTTGATGTTCTGGACAGGCGATTGGGTGACATGGTCAGAATCCTCGACCATGACATGGCAATCCGTGAGCATGAGCTGTCTGTGCTGGAACATCTGGTAGGGGTGAGGCATAGGACATATAGACGTAGGCCAGCTACACCACCTAGTGCAGGTCAACGTGTGCGTGCCACCTCACATGGCCACTCCCATAGTGCCGTTAGCAGTAGCAGTGCAGCTGGTGCTGTGATGTCCACACCAGGTCACAGCAGGCCACGTGGACGTGGCCCTGGATGTTCCCGGTGAGGACACAGTTCCAGTGGCCATGTGTCATCGGACAGCAGCCATTCTGTACCTCTGCCTGGTAGTGCCCATGCAACCCCTGGCAGCCACAGTACATGTGGCCGTGTCCGGTCACAGTGAGCTGTACAACCTGGTCTGTACATTCTGGAACTGTCCATAATACCCTTGTGTAGGCCTCACAAATGACAGAACTGTGTGCACACATACATGCACACTGCAAACACAACTGTAGGGCTCCACAACACCCACATATATACGGAACAGACATGTCCATTCAAATCACTGGCCCTTACCCGCACACATGATGTCATCCATTGGTGCAGCCTATGCCCCTGGCAAACAGTATCACCCTGTGCATATGATGAAGCCTGTGCCACATTTCTGTCATTCACACCATCGGTGCAGGGATATGCTCATATGGTCTGATGTACAGGGTGAACAGACTAGAGAGGTGTATCTAACATTACTTGTGTATGCATATTGCGGGATGTGTATGTTGTATTGGTCATGTGTGGATATTGAGATGTGAGAGGTGTATCTCACATTACTTGTGTATGTATATTGAGGGATGTGTATATTGCATTGGACGTGTGTGAATACTGAGAGATGTGTATGTGACATCAATGGTGTACTGTCAACATGCACCAGTCATACCATGTAGTCCAGGTGCAGCATGCATTGTGATATGTTCACAGTATGTGTCTCAGTTACAACAGTAACAGCATGTTGGTAATGCCCTGGTTCCCTCCTATGGTGTACTGGCATGTGCCTACAGGTAGCAGTGTTTGCAGTCCCCATGTGTAACTGTGGAGTACTCACAGGCACGTATGGCAATATCAGCATGCTAAACGCACCCTCAACCTGACTGATGGACAGTCGGACATGACACAGATGTCCGAACATGACACAGATGTCCACACATATACTGCACCTGAAGTATGTGGTCAGCTGAACAGGCTACAGCGGAGAGTGATGTGACATACATACCGGGAAACATTACAGGTATGTTGACATGGTGCAGGGGTTGTACACAGCGGTCAGGCCAATGATAACGTTAGAGGCCACCTGATAGTATGAGGCAACACTGTGTAGCAGTAATACCCTGTCACAGTACAGGTACATGGCCACATTCACGGGGTCTACAGCACTATAATACACCCCGTAGTGTTCATGTGTGGACCCGTGCCTATGTTGCCATCACCCTCACAGTACTTTGCACCCACACGACATGGCACAGAGAAGGGACATGCACAGGTAGCCAGTATGGCTGGGACCGATGGCATCAACAGGGTAGTAGACCTCATCACCATGAGGGGTTAGTGATCCTGTTTCCACAGTATGGTAGCATACACCCTCACACCAAGCACCAGACAGCCATACATACATACACAGACACACTGTGGTGACCAGCTATGTATGTACGGATAGCCGATGTGTGTGATGCACCACACCTACCGACCTCATGCTTTCCACACTGCAGTATGTACAGATCTGTACAACGGTGTACAGGGATGTGTTACATCTGGGACGTAGTCCCCACCATATGTGGCATGTGTGGTCACACAAGCGGACACACATGACAGTGCTGGGAATGATACACCTGCCATGAGATGATCAGTTTGATAGACATGCAGCGGTATTGTCCGCAGTATGTTTACCAATGCTATGTCTGGCAATTGTGTGGCTATGTGCACACAGGTGGATGCCAGTGATACAGGTGTCACGTGACATACATTTGGCTACACCTGACCGCTGTGTATGCGTTAAGTCATCACCATCAAGTAACAGTGACATAGCGTACTGTTTGCACATGGCATGGTAGGGTAGGGTGGCGTGTGACACACCTGTGAGCCATCCCTGACACACATACATCTACACAGGTGGATCACCACATTATGTACACAGATCTCTCCATACTGGATGTCCAACCAACTGTACTGTCTGTATGTCAGCATATACAGGTGTCAATGATGGGGCTGCATTGCAACTGCATGCTGTAGTTGGGCACAGCTGTGGTACAGACATCGGCCACTGCACATGCATGGTTGCTGCATGCACAGTACAGATTGTACATGTTTGTTGGTCCTACATGTGTCTCCTGTAGCCATGTTTGTATGCATTGCTATTGGTGGACATGTGTGTTGACATACATGACACATGGACTGTGGTATGATATCATGGGTGTCATGGGCGACTACTACAGGGGAATGTGTCCTCTGACATTGCTACCTCCTGTACTGTGAGCATTCAACAGACATGGACCCACCTTCCATTTGCATGCGTATGATTGCTTAGGCCACTGTTCTGCACGGGGGACAGCAAAGGCTTAGCTATGTACATATGTGTTGTGTGTGGTCCATGCACACATCCACTACAATCACATGTTTGACATATCCAAACATGCATGTTCATTGGTGTACAGCAACACTCATGTGTCACAGCTGTGTACCACCCGGGGCCCCTGGTATGTCTTGAGCTGACTTGGTCATGTATAGTGGTATACTTGCAATGCATAACACCTGTTGGAACCCTCTCAGTACATGTGTACCCTGCACAGTTGCTGTAGACCTCTGTACAGTCCACTGGTCATGTGTCACACGGTGTTGTGGTAATGTATGGCTGTGTACTGCTGCAGCAACAACATGGTGATGTCTCGGGGGCTACAGTGTAGACTGCGGTGTGTACATCTGGGTTCTGCACCTATGACAGCTGTGATGGCAGCTGAGCATGTGCTGGTCACTGCATGTGTGTGACCGCTCTGTGCGTGGGGACAGTTTTGCCTTACTGTGCCCTTCCGTGCCTAGACTCCATCTGCATGCAAGATGGCCCTTTGCAAATGCTAAGTGTGTGAGCATGCCCAGTATACTGTTGTGTAGATGGACACACATGACAGTCCCAACTGAGCCCTTGTGAGTTGAGACTCCGTCCGCATGCAAGACGGCCCTTTGCAAATGCTAAGTGTATGAGCATGCCCAGTACGCTGTTGTGTAGATGGACACACATGACAGTCCCAACTGAGCCCTTGCGAGTTGAGACTCCGTTCGCATGCAAGATGGCCCTTTACAAATGCTAAGTGTGTGAGCATGCCCAGTACACTGTTGTGTAGATGGACACACATGACAGTCCCAACTGAGCCCTTGCGAGTTGAGACTCTGTCCCCATGCAAGACAGCCCTTTGCAAATGCTAAGAGTGTGAGCATGCCCAGTACGTCGTTGTGTAGATCGACACACAGTACAGTCCAAACGGACATGTATTACTAAGCATGTGGCCATGCCCAGTGACACCTTGTGTCGGTGATGTCCTTCTGTGCATGGCTGTTGACATCCTGTATAGCCATGGTGGTCATCCAGCCAACAGATGTCCATTTTCAACATCACGATAGATGCCTACAGAGTACACACTGGTCAACTATCTTGAAGGGTGTACTGTCTGTGGGGCATCAAGTGACTATGTCATGTTGTCATGGTGCACCGTACATCTTACGTTGCCATGATCACACCACTGCCATGTGTTTGTCTATGTGTACCGTGGGACAGTAATATGTCTGTATGCTTTCAGACTGATCACTCTCTATACAATCCCTGTCTGCATCCTTGTCAGCGAGGATGATGACACCTGCCTAGATGTCTGCCTCTGGGACTGCTGTGCTTAGTAATCTTGGTAGCGCATTCTATAAATGCGTCATGCTGTAGTGTGTTAGGGTAGTTAGGTGTATGTTCAACTCCCAGCCCTGCCAAAGTGTGTGTGTGTGTGTGTGTGTGTGTGTGTGTGTGTGTGTGTGTGTGTGTGTGTTTGCATGCATGCTCCCATCCGCCTGGGGATGCAGTCTTGCTTTTAGATGCCGCACACCACAGCAGTTTCCTACCGATGTCTTTGCCTTTGCGGATGATGACACGCACCTAGATGTCTGCCTCTGGGACTGCTGTGCTTAGTAATCTCGGTAGCGCATTCTGTAAATGCGTCATGCTGTAGTGTGTTAGGGTAGTTAGGTGTATGTTCGACTCCCAGCCCTGCCAAGTTTGTGTGTGTGTGTGTTTGCGCGCATGCTCCCATCTGCCTGGGGTCTCAGTCTTGCTTTTAGACGCCGCACACCACAGTAGTTTCCTACCGATGTCTTTGCCTTTGCGGATGATGACACGCACCTAGATGTCTTCTTCTGGGACTGCTGTGCTTAGTAATGTTGGTAGCGTGTTCTGTAAATGCTTCATGCTGTAGTGTGTTAGGGTAGTTAGGTGCATGTTCGACTTCCGCCCCTGCCAAGTGAGTGTGTGTGTGTGTGTGAGTGTGTGTGTGTTTCCAGCTGCATGACAACAGTACATTGCTTTTACAGTATTCACTCTTCATAACATCCGTGCTCCGTCTTTGCCTTTGATGCTGCTGTCTGCAGGCTAGACGTGTGCCTGTGTCAATCATGTGATCCACTGATCACGGTAGCGTGTTTTGTAACTGCGTAATGCTGTCGTGTGGTACAGTGCTTACGTTTATGTTCTGCTCCCAACCCTGCCACGTGTGTGTGTGTGTGTGTGTGTGTGTGTGTGTGTGTGTGTGTGTGTGTGTGTATATATATATATATATATATATATATATATATATATATATATATATATACATATATATATATATATATATATATATATATATATATATATATATATATATATATATATATATATATATATATAAAATATATATTGTATATAGATATGTATGTTGGGATTATCACTCTTGACTGTGCTGCATTGTCTGTACGTGAGCACCTTGGATGTATGTACATCTGCTATGGCTCTGTGATAGTGCACATACTGTGTGCTGTAGTGATCGTGGGTTATGCATGTGTAGTGACCGGTTATTGTGTTGCTGGGCATTACACGGGCATTGGAAACAATGTTAGTGCAGCACCTTTGACTGGTCGTATGCAGATCTTGGCAACAGTCAGCAGTGGTTATTACATTGGAGTGTGAGTATGGCTCATATCCGTCTGTAGTAACTGTCAATTCTATGCACCCCTGGTTAAAATTACAGATGCACGTTTATCCACAGGTTGTGGTACAGATCCCAGGACTGTATGTGTAGACATTGACAGGTGCAGGACTGGGTTGTGTTGGATGCATGGAGGGGTGTCCATGACCAGTATGGTCTGTGACTGTCCCACAACCTCCTGTATATGGATGACACATGCTGTACCTGTGTATATGCAGACACACATACTTACCACAAACAGCTATGGCTATCACATACACACACCCATTGCACCACCATTAGGCCATGCAATAACTGTTGTCCCTCACACACACACACACACACACACCTACATGTACATTGGATGGCTCTATGACAGCTCTGGACATGTTAACACCACACCCTGTGCATATGATGTCACCTGTGCCACCACCTGTGATGTGTAACATTGATGCAGGATCTGACTGACCTGGTGCTGCTGCACATGGTGGCTTTATTCCACTGTATTGATGTTAGCATGCTGTTAACACACAGTGTGTTACTTCCAGGTGTACTTCAGCAGGCATGATACATTGCAGCTATGACCATCACTGTAGCATAGTTTACAGCACTGTTACTTCTGATGATGTAGTCTCCATCCATGTGCCATTTCACTGATGTGTGTAGTATTGGCAGCATGTGTGTCTGTGTGTGCAGTACGTGTGTGATGTGTAGTACACATGTATACATGCTTACAAACGCATACACGACATTACACAGGCTTCGCCATTCGTACACTAGCTTACTCGTTCTTCCACATGCGCACACGGGCTAACACGCGTGCACACATGCTTACTCGGGCTTACTGGTGCGCACGGGCACAGACACACTGTGGGCAGGTTTGCAGGTCACATCGGTGGTATCCATGGCGTACGCCATCAGTCTCCAGACGTTCCCAAGGATAGCTCATGACACGCCTCTTCCACTGAGTACTGACAGCACACATGTGACACTGCTCCGGTGAGGTTATAGTGTTTTGTACATACACACTCCTGTTGTCACCTATCTTCTACTCTAATAGTCCCCTTAACGTATACTACACTGTAGAGGCTTGGCCCATATGGCATGACATGTTGTGATTCACTATCCACAGCCTCACTTGCCTCACATTGCCTACAAATGCTTCATTACATCTCTGACAGAGTGCTTCCACACATAAGTACCAGTACGCAGCAGCCATGTTGTCTCCAGCTTGCCATTCATCTGCATGGCGTACTAACATCTAACTAAACCTACATTTTGCATGTATATTATCCATATGTCTTGTTTTGAAGTGCAACGCTTTCTCGTGGTGCTGCGCTACGCTTCCACACCAGGGATCGCGGGAGGACAACTACTGGTTCATTGATATCCAATGGACAAAGCTGCCACTGGCCTTGGACATGGACATTGGCATACTTCTTCGACTGTATTCATACTGTATTTGCAGCTGTCATTGCTCCGTTTAGCAACGTGCAAAACGTTAGTCGCATAACATCCGGGTACATTTCTGCACATAACTCTGCTCTTGCACGGACAGCTTACTGTTTCATGTATTGCGTAATTACATAATTTGCATAGCTTACACATACAAATGGGGTATGTTGCAAATCCCAACATTGTCCGTGCAATGTTCGTGTTACAGGTGGTCTTGCATGCCCCTGCGGGTGTTTGCTGAATAGCCTGGCAGTCATCTTTCCTTGTTGTACTCTCACTCAATCCATACACGCTGGGGGCTTCGTGTATTATGGCCTAGGCTTTGCTGTGTGCTATGCCTATTTGTGGTTTATGCATGGCTGTGGGTATGTCCCACTGTCATCATTGGTAAAGGTGACACCCTATAGGTACTTCCTGTAGACTGCTGTGTCATTTGACATGTCAGCACATACCTGCGGATGAACTTCCAACTGCAGCACTTTTCATACCTTTTGAGTTATCTTGCGGTCGATAATGCTGTTTCCTCAGACATGTATCTGTTTCTGATCATATCTATCAACCTCCTAGTGCAAAACATCTGTACAAAGCTTAACATGATGGGGGGACAGATAGGGGCAGATTCTACATATTGCTCTTACAAACGTAGATAGTTGACAGTATTATAGGTTTTGCATTAGTATGACCTTTCTGAGGGATTTGGGGTCTTAAACACATATGTTTATCATTATTTAATGATGTCAGTTCTCAGGTATTTTGCAGACAGGTACAGATTGTGAGAGAAACACACCACACATATGAGGCATACATCTGCACATTCGTACAGTTGCGAGGTATGTTTCTGGTACTGGACATCAATTTCCTTACACCAATACACACAATACATGGCGCCATCACAGGCCAGTTACCATTACATTCCTATAGCAGGACACACCCACCCACTGGGTTATATTCCTCACACAGGCCAACAGGTGCTTATCCACACTAATTATTTCATCATGTACCTTATGTGTACGCCGGTATTTGTGCTTTCTGTCAGTGGCAGAGCTCACTACGAGTATGGGGGACTGGACACTGTATCAGTGACACTGCATGAGACCATGAGGGACACATGTTTTTTGAGTCTATTAACCTTCCACATTGACTTTCACAGGCCATACATTGTAATTCACATTTGTGGACAAACATGCTTATGACTTGTACATGTTTTGTCATTTGTCCTGACGTCTTTCTTCTCACCTGTCCACCTGGTATCACTAGTTCTGTACATTTCATTAGGACGGGTTACCTTCATACCTCTCACCTGTGCACATTATGGGTATACACCCTGGGGTTTGACCTATGATTCTGTTACATTTGTCATGATAATGTACCTTTCTGGTAGATTTCTGGCAAGCCATGACGGACTGTGCGGTTAGGTAATCATGACTGACATTTCTATTTCATGATTACTAACTCTCATAACATTCATATTCCTGACTATGCAATTATTCTATCAACGGTGTGACTTTGTCTGAGGTATATTTAATATAGTTCCTATTTGTCTGTCATGTACTATGCCTTAGTCCAGCTGTCTTATTCTGACATTCTAGCAGGTATGGTTACCATCTTGGTCATATGCGTGTCCATCCATGATAATCGCCTACATGACACTGATATAGGTCCCTACGTCTTCCCCCAATGGTTTACACAATATCCAGTAGATGGGTTGCACCTTTGTGGAGAATGTAGGCATGTGCTATACCCACATAGGTATATTGATCACTCCCATGGGGCGTACCTAATAGATCTGTGCCAATTAACACCTTGGCCCACTTCTGCATACCCATGATTCCCATACCTGACACACCTCCACAGTACCCATTAGACATGTTTAATGTGAGTGATAATAAAGTGTGAGGACACTTCCGAGCACTCCCCACTCTGTGGATATTAGCTCATACGTCATACATTCAATCGACCCATGTGTTATTACCCTTGCACCTGCTACTGTTGCATGTACACCTATATCGTAGTTGCAGGTGTGACTTCTTTTGCATCAATGATGGTTCGCACTTGGTACAGGATCAATTTTTGGGGTCCTGCAAAGGACACCTATATTCATGTTTAACATGTAGAACTTGCAGGCCCTGTCACACTGGTACTTTCCGGGCAATGGTTTGGAAACCATCGGTGTTTTCTCCTTTCATGCATGTCTGTCTGTCTATCCATATTAGCTATACCATGACTTATTTATGTACATGTGTTATATGTACAGGGACATATGTTTGTTGTGTATATATCTATTCATGTATCGTGTGTGTATAGATATATATATGTACATATATACATATGTCTGTACATTCCTCATCTCGTAATTTGCTTTGGATTATGTCTGTGGATATATGTGTATATATATCTCCATATCATATCTTTCAACTGTACAGATTTCCGCTGCATGTACAGCTGTTTGCCTCTTATCTTTGGTCCATTTTTCATAACCTTGTGTCTATCTGGCAAGTTAGTGGCATATCATTAAAGACTGACGTTGGTAAATAATGACAAACATTTCAGGTTACGACTTCATAGCCTTCAGAGAATCCATGCTAGTGACACACCTGTTATTCTATCCACTTTCTATGTTTGTTAGGGCAATATCTGGGGATTGTCCCTATTTGTACAAGTTGTTGTCATGGCTTTGTCCGGTTTTGTACTTTACGGGTTTAACAGGTATGAGCCATGTACATAGAATGTGGGGAAAACACCATTCCTTTTCTATTCTGTGAGCAGATTACACACGCGCAGGTGCACTTGCATATCCTTATTGTGGGTTACATATGCTTCATAGATAATTGTGCTTCCGTGAACTTTCATAATTCTGACCATAACAGTTACATATCTGTATTCCAGTTTACGGACTACTGCGAAACACGCGTTCACCTTTACATATTTAAATGTGTGTACTGCACGAACGCTTTCATTACACTTTCAAGTTATATGTGCAGTGGTCGTAGGTCAACCGGGACTGCATTCACATTGGCCGGATACCGGAACCACTATTCTATTGGTGTTCTCCCTCATTGATATGCATACCCATAGTACTTAGCTACATCAACATACGCCTCACCGCTTCACCTACGACACAGGCATCCATTCTCCTGCTGGGAAAAAGGTGGTACTACATATTACACATTCCCTATTGCCTACTGCTGTGGACTCCGGCTGCATTGTTAATCACTCCGAGGATATGCAGAACACCAAGGCATATGGTCCAGCCACATACAGGTCTTTGATTGTCAGGGTGTTCATGTAGTGATCTGGGTTTAGGCTTGTCCACCTGGTGAACGGAACTTCCCTGGCCGAGGTCAAATGTCAGATGAAGCATATGGACAGGGATTATCTCCGTATTTTGAAGTTTTACCTGTGTTTATAGACACAAGTGTTTGGGCACTTGTCAGCAGCTTATTCTGTTGGCATTACATATAATGGGGGGGTTGTTACAGTCATACGGGGATTATTATATTTGGGTGTCCCAAAGTAAATAATGTTCTGAACGTAGGTTTATTTTTACAAAAGCATACGTTTTCGCTACTGTGAAACAGTAACTTCTTCAGAGAAACTGACAAACAAAAAGCGCCAAATATTTAAACCTTCCGTGGCGCTAGTATGTACCCACTACATCACATAAATTCACAAAAAGGCCTCCCATACAGTGATGTGTGACATGTACAAAAGAAGTAAAAGTCATTCAGTAATAAACTCTTAATAATTATAGTATACAACATTTAGAAAACAATTAAAAAACAGTTAAAACTAGCAATCTTTATGCAAAATTAATGGTCTATATAATTTAGTATGCAAGGGTTTCTAACTCTGGTAAAACATAGCTTGCATTCAATGCAAAAAACCAATGCAAAAAAGCATAAAAAATGCATAAAAGACAGCAGGTAATACGCTGTTTAAACAAAATTAAAATTATATAGCAACTATTATTATTTTCAGCAATAGCACGTCTTTAAAAATTGCATCAAATATAATCTAAACACTATACTTATACCAACAGTTATTGAATGTATAAGAACCATTGACTTCTCTATACGAGAGTGCATCCTCATTAAATGAGTTATGCATTGTATAAGTATAAGGTATGCATGTGTAGGACCTAGTTGATACATGAATGTAGAAAAAATTACATACAAAGTATATTAAAATGTATGTATTTACTGTATTTGTAATGCGCATTAAAATCGTAGTTTAAAATCATGTATATTATTTTATTTTACCTCAAGGTACTTCTTAATTTCAGTATACAGGTTATATTACAATTTTCATTTAAACCTGGTACACTGAATGCGTCTAAAGTCAGTTGCCATTCTAACTCACGTGCTTCCAGTAATAAAGAGAATGGACCTCCTCTAATGGCAAAAGGGACATGGTCAATAGCTAAAAAATGGAAGCTGTGGCCCGGATTATTACTAATATGTTTTGCTAAAGCATTATCACTTTTATTTTTCCTTATGGCATAAATATGTTCATACAGCCTTTCACATAGTTTTCAATCCGTTTTTCCAACGTAGAAGGCTGAACAACAGTCACATGTAGCTAAATAAATAATAGATTTAGACTCACAGTTAAGTTTATAATTTATGTAGTATTTTTGTCCCTGATAGTAAAAGAATTTGCTGTTTTCAAATAGTTACACCATTTACATGTACCACAAGTAAATGTCCCCTTATGTCTTGAAAAAATGTCCACGTCTTTATTTCTTTCTAGAAACAAGAACTGGAACAATTACCGGAAATAATTGAAACTGAAACTGAAAATGGTTCAACTAAAAACACACTTAATGAAGGCTCCAAAATGAAAGTAGTAACTTACTTTAAAGGTGACTTTAAAATTTATAATTTTTCTACCATAGAATTGGAACCTTCACTGATAGAACTACTGTCTTTTGGTAATACCTTTGTCCCAAGTAAAAGTTTTAATCTAGCAAAAACATTAATTGATTTGAAATGTTATGTGAGAAAACTTAACTTGAACTTTTTGTTCAGTAATATAGATTCCAAAACACCTGAAACTTTGAAACCCACAAGTACATTTAACCCCCCTTTACATCCTGTCTTATTGTTATTTGAAAACAATTGTGAACTGGATATTAGACATCTTAACCAACTGTTTGACTACTGTAAAAAACAGTCCAAACCTAATATTTCTAGTGAGCAGTTAACAGCTTTTAACAACTTATGCCTTTCCCCAGTGAGAGTTATTAAACCAGACAAAGGCGGCGGGCTAGTAATTTTTGATATTTCTGACTACAATATGAAAATGAGGTCAGTATTAGATAGTATAGCTTATGCTCCGTCTTCACGCAATGAAATGAATGGTGCTTACTCTAAAATTAGAGGCTACTTTAGAGACCTTTTCATAGGAGCCAAGATAGATTATGATACCTATAATTACATTGATATCCCTTTCCCAAAAACTCCTGTTATCTTTGGTATTCCAAAGATACACAAAGATCAGAATAATCCACCTATGAGAGCTCTAATTGATGGTCATGGCTCTATGACATACCCCTGTGCAAAACTTGTTGACAACATACTTTCTAAATACTTAAAGTTTATCCCGGAAATATGTAAGGATTCCTGGACATTTCTCAGTAACATTAACAGCCTCAATTTTGATGCCACTTGTAATTTTTTAACAGTAGATGTGGTAGACTTGTACACCTCTATACCACATAATGAGGCTGTTGAATGGATAGCATTGATTATGCAAGAACTAAATGCTACTCAAAGAGAAATAGACCTTCCCCGGGATTCATGAAGCTCGGCGCAAGGCCGGTGTAAGGCTTGCGCTGGCAGTGCAGTGAATAATCGGCGTAGCAGTGCCATATGCATAGTAATGAGTGCGCGCCGCAACCACAGACACATGCGGAGGGCACGTGAGCGAGCCCAAGTAGGATGCATCCGGAGGCGTGGCCAAGCCGGCAGGCGATGAGCAACCTAAAGTGCTGACTTCCACAGGCCGCCTGCAATAGTAACCGCACCAGCCAGGGCTCGTGGATAATGAAACGTACGCAGACTATGCAACATAGTACCCGTTCACACAAAGCGGAGAACCAAACATTAACCCATGAAGTCCAAAGTGTACCCATCCAAGGAACAAAGGATACGCGTAATACCGTGTCCGTCCCGCAATGCACTGTCAGTGGGCATACCCAGTGAAGGTGTACCGCAGCATGTCAGCACGCCTCACCGACATAGAAGTAGCGACATGGGCATGGTCACCAGCAGTATTGAGAGTACACAGCCGGGTAGCCGTGTCGATATAACAACAAGAAGGAAACAAGATACCCTAAACACAGGCAAACATGTGCATAGCAACATGTACTACACCCAGCAACGTGCTCGTCGCATACACATAGGACGGCGTATGCCTAAGCGTAATATCCAGAAGTGGAACTCATGCATGCAAATGTAATACACAACAGCCCCGTCATAGCATGTAACCCGCACCCATGTATGACCATGCACCCAACCCAGATAGCAGCCTTGCGCAGCTACACACCTACACACAATGGGCATACCTGAAATGTAGTAAGAAGTATTGTCCTAGGCAGTGCCACACGGGCAAATATGTACCCCACATGTTAACATCCCACCTCAGGTACAGATATCCAAATGGCTGCATGTGAATGTGTCGGCAGAATGTGTACATCCCGCATGTGGTATGGACCTGTCGAAACCCCATAGGCGTGCACACGCCATGGTGCCCATAACTGTACACATCTGGACAAGGTGGTATGTTCAGCCACCATACCGATGATTAGCTATGCAGACATGTCAAACACAACACATATGGCGGAACATCTGCCCACCAAGCAGGACGCCCCAACAGGGTGCCACAGGCACAGAAGGGGAAGGTGGGACATCACACGTTGAGAGTAGCGTTGCCGGACGGCCAAACACCCATGGCCAACGCAAAGGATGGAATAACATGTATATGCCTGGATGGATGGGTATGTCATAGCATGGGAATAGGCCAAGCTATCCACCATAATAGCCATGCATACCAGATACAAACAGCCAGTAACACGCAGTAGTAATGCAGGAAGGCATACACGACTGTGGGAATAGCACAGGACATATGGCACGTGCCAAGTGTAGATGCGTGACACAAATGTCCAGGATGGGGCCCCCTGCAAAGAGGAACATGTGCCAACCCCACCTCCCACAGATGTACCGGCAGTGAAAACACATGCCAAACACACACCAACACTACCGTTCATCCCACGACAGCAACGGAGGCTGGTCAAAGACCACCATGACGCGTGCACAAACAGGGACACGTTGAACCGTTGCCTTAACACCCCCCTCAGGTCAAAGAATAATAGAATGGACATATGCATGTAATGCTGTGAAGGATGTGTGGTAGTCCTCAGTATCACAGAGGTAGGTACACAGATACACTGTAATCAACTGTGACGTATGTGCACTGTAGACAGCATACCTGCAGGTAATACATAGTTCAATCACGTGCCACAGAAATATACACATAAGAATGAGGATAGGGGATAGACAAGTGTGAATGGGACAAACTATGAACATAGGTTCATAGGTCCATAGGTACAGAGTAGGCTATCTACCCAAGGGCAGCCATAACCCTAGGCCACAGTTATGTTACCTTTGCCAACCCTCCAGTCTGGAGATAAAATGCCTATTATATTGCTGTACCTCTGTCAAGCAGTGACAATGATGTAATCCCTGGGGTATATCTGCAATCCCCCATCCAATGGACAAGATCCCGCCCGAACAAGGCTAGCAAGGTTCTCTGCCTCACATGTACTGTGATGTTGTTCCACAGCATAGTGAGTGTCTGGGTGATGTATGTGTCACTCCAACACATTCTATTAATGACCGTGTCAAGGTTCACGCCACCTGCCCTTGTGGTTCTGAGGGATGTAGATCCAGTAGGTGAAGCATAGTCATCAAATATGGGTCGACATGGCCTCGTATGTCAGGCACAGGTCACCACTGAACAAGTGGTATGTGACTGAATGGAGCAGGAGTCCTTACAGTGGGGCAGCATAACACAAATCCCTGACACCCTGCATCTGTCTGACGATGAACCTATGGGGCCTTCCCAGCTGCTGTAGGTGTCGGGTCAGATACCTTCCGAACTGGGCAATGTACTCAATCATAGGTCTAATGAGTAATGAGTACAAGGAGATGATGACCTACCCTGATCTAGATGTGAATCCCTGCATGATCAGGTGGGCAATGTAGAAGTTCTACCGAACCATGATAGCAACGTGTGTGTTGAACGAATGGTGACTGACAACCTGGGTCCCCAGATCCCTGGTAATTCCCCCCGTGATCAGTGGACTGCCACCCATATGGCGGACAGGGGTGACCTTGTTCTTCCCGATGGGTATGACTATGCATAACCCGGCATTTAGCTGTAGGCCATGTCCCTGACAGCAGATATCCATATCTGTGAGGCCCCTTTGAAGGATATCTGTGTAAGATATCCGTCCCACTATGGCACCCGGTTCACAGTCATCTACAAACAATGTCAGCCCTAACCCCCCTGTGTGTGCTTGTACTTTGGAAATGTAGATGTAGAAAAAGAGTGGACCCAGGGCAGAGCCCCGTGGGACACCGCCTGTGACAGGCAGTAAGTCTGACATGCTGCCAGCAACTATGACCACGTGGGTTGTGTCACCTAGCCAGTTTGCAACCCATCCTGCGATGTACGTGTTCACATCCAAGCCGATGAGTTTAATCAATGATACCCGATGGGGGTATTGTGTTGAAGGCCTTTGCCAGGTCAAGGTAGGCTGTATGGACTGCATGACCATCATCAATGGCCTCGGTGACTGTCCCTAAAACGTCAACCAGGTTTTAAACGCATGATCTGCCCCTGACCAAGCCAAACTGGGTTGGATGCAAAGTATGCAGGTCCCCTATGTCGTCATCTATGGGCTGCAGTATGATCCTTCCCCATGTCTTTCCAGATAAGGCATCTCATGCTAATGGGACGGTAATAACCAGGGTCAGTGGAGGCACTGCTCCTGTGAAGTGGGACTACAGTCGCCGTGCGCCACAACTTGGGTATGTTACCCAAGGTGAGGCTAAGATCAAACAGCTGTCCTAACTGTGGGTCTAATTCCTCAATGAGATCGTGGAGTACACATTCGGGACACCAGCTGGTCCCATGGATGCTGTGTTCACTACCTTGGAGAGAGCATGTCCCACCTGTGCGTTACAGAACATTCGGGGGCCACAATCCGCTGGTACAGACATCTCTCCATGTGGGGGGGAGGGGGTGGAGATGTCTTCACCGAACCTGTCAGCCAGTATGTTGGCAATGTGTGTATGTTCAGTAAACTTCACATCATTGTGAACCCAGTCAGAGCATATCTGGGAGTTACCTCCCAGGTGTCCAGCATAGCTAATGAAGGCCGTATGATTGTCTGTCGAGTCCTTGGAGATATATCTGTGGAACCTGCCCCGGATTATGTCATGAGAGCTTGTAGCTCTTCACATATAATGAGCAAGGGTGTCATACCTCACAAGGAGTCTGCTCTGTCTTGTAGTAGCCACCTCCTCTCGTTGTGCAGCTTGGGTATGGCTGGGGTACACCACACTGGATGCTTGGCATTGGTACAAAGAACCACAGTTGGGTAAGGGAATGCCTGATCCATGCAGTCCTGTAGGTGCTGGTAGAAGGCATATGTAAGTGATGCAGTGGCTTGAGTAATGTTGACCACTGGCTAAGGGTCCTTAAAGGAGACCACAGTAGTGTTTAGAATTGTGAATTCGGCCTTTGAGAAAGCCATGTGTATGGTAACTGGCACCACCCACAGCATCGTATGTCAATAGCAGAAGCTATTGTCCAAATAACATAAGATTAACTTTATTATTAAAATATGTATTATTATTCATTTAGTGATATGTTTCTGCTAATTACATTTGCAAATGCCCGGAAAGACCGGGCCAAAGTGCTTGTGATCTACCTGTTATGGTGGTGTCATTCTGACAAGAAAGTGGCGATACTTCCCTACTGGAACCTCTGGGGATTATTTAAAGCAGTTGTTAACCTGCATCATTGGATGTACACCATTTGGTCTCGGTTTTGGAAAACCTGGTTTACATAGCACTACACACTATGGGTAGTCAAGCAGACATCCGCAAATGGGGAACATACAGCAGCAGTCAAAACCACTGGCCACATGGACACAGTCCGACAAGTTCTACACTTTACATATGCACATTGGTGTCCATTGTAGGACCCAAAAATTCTCCCGTACAGAATACCATCCAGCCTTCATCGTTCAACCAGGAGAAGCGACAGTCGTGACCACGGCACAGCTAGACATATGCACCACCAGTGTGTTTAATGTTGATGACAAGTGTCCATGAAATGCAGGACATATGAACAGAAAACCCCAGACTGTCGAGTCCATAGAAGTTCATCCACATCCCAGTCCCGCACACATGAAGGATGTGTAATGGGTACTGTCGAGGGTTTCAGCCATGGGATCGTGGGTATGCAGAAATGGGGCTCGGTGTTGTTTGGCAGATAATCCATTGTCCCGCCCCGTGGGAGGGATGTGGGTGTAGCACATGCCTCACTCCCCACTAATAATGCAAAGCATCCACCGGATATTGCTAAATGCAGGTGTGAAATGTGTACAGC
Source organism: Protopterus annectens (assembly GCF_019279795.1). Lineage (NCBI taxonomy): Eukaryota > Metazoa > Chordata > Ceratodontiformes > Protopteridae > Protopterus > Protopterus annectens. Next base: position 1,297,490,694 of record NC_056744.1, on the reverse strand, counting down.
CCTATACCAGTGTCCAGTAGGCAATTCCCATGGATGGACAAGCGTACGAGCAAGATGGCACCCATAACTGCAAACCTGGTGGAATTACACAGCTGCAGTAAGGCATAACACAGGAAATACAGATAGGGACTACAGTAGACACATCCCATAGAAATCCAGACCGCCGTGCGACTACCGTCATACACAGCACTCAGTCTGCCAGCAGGAGAATGGGGATCACTCGCTTCCATACTGCGGAACAAATGGGCGACCTGTGGAACACATATTAATGGCACACCAACAACGTCAACTAGGAAGGTCATAGGATGGTTAAACAATGGCGTTCACACTGATAAAGAACATCTGTCAATGAATAAACAGGATCTACATGTTTTGCTGGTGTTATTATGACAATATAGTGGCGGATATTTCCTATTGGGCCTTCTGAGGTTTATTGAAAGCAGTCGCTAACCTGCATCCATGGATGGACACCATTTGTATTCAGTTATGAAACACCTGGTTTCCGTAGCACTACATAATATGGGTGATCAAACAGACAACCCCGATTGGGGAACATACAGCTGCAGTCAAAACCACTGTCCAGATGGACACAGTACAACAAGTTCTACACTTTACATATGCACATTGGTGTCCATTGTAGGACCCCAAATATTGTTCCGTACACTATATCATCCAGCTGCTGCCATTCCACCGAGAAGAAGCGACAGCCGTGACTACGGCACAGCTAGACATATGCATTACCAGCGTGTTTAAGGTTGATGACAAGTGTCCATGAAATGCAGGACATATGAACAGAAATCCACAGATTGTCGAGTCCACACACGTGCGTCCACATCCCAGTCCCGCACACATGAAGGATTTGTAATGGGTACTGTCGAGTGTTGCAGCCATGGGATCCTGGGTATGCAGAAATGGGGCTCGGTGTTGTTTGGCAGATAAGCCGTTGTCCCGCCCCGTGGGAGGGATGTGGGTATAGCACATGCCTTACCCCCCACTAATAATGCAAAACATCCACCGGAGAATGCTAAATGCAGCTGTGAAATGTGTACAGCCCAATACCAGTGTCCAGTAGGCAATTCCCAAGGACGGACAAATGTACGGCCAAGATGGCACCCATAACTGCAAACCCGGTGGAATTACACAGCAGCAGTAAGGCATAACACAGGAAATACAGTTGGGAACTACAGTGGACACTCCCCATACAAAGTCAGACCGCCGTGCGAATACCGGCGTATGCAGCACTCAATCTGCCAGCACCAAAATGGGGATTACTCGCTGCCATGCTGCGGAACAAATGGGCGACCTGTGGAACACATACTAATGGCACACCAACAACGTCAACTAGGAAGTTCAGTCAAAACCACCCGCCAGATGGACACAGTCCAACAAGTTCTACACTTTACATATGCACATTGGTGTCCATTGTAGGTACCAAAAATTGATACATATGGAACATCATACAGCTGTTATCGTTCAACCAGAAGAAGCGACAGCCGTGACTACGGCACAGCTAGACACATGCACCACCAGCGTTATTAAGGTTGATGACAAGTGTCCATGAAATGCAGGACATATGGACAGAAATCCCCAGAGTTCTGAGTCCATAGAAGTGCGTCCACATCCCAGTCCTGCACACATGAAGGATGTGGAATGGGTACCGTCGAGTGTTGCAGCCATGGGATCCTGGGTATGCAGAAACAGGGCTCGGTGTTGTTTGGCAGATAATCCATTGTCCCGCCCCGTGGGAGGGATGTGGGTGTAGCACCTGCCTTACTCCCACTAATAATGCAAAGCATCCACCGGATAATGCTAAATGCAGGTGTGAAATGTGTACAGCCCTATACCAGTGTCCAGTAGGCAATTCTCATGGATGGACAGGCGTACGACCAAGATGGCACCCATAACTGCAAACCCGGTGGAATTACACAGCTGCAGTAAGGCATAACACAGGAAATACACATAGGGACTACAGTAGACATTCCCCATACAAAGTCGGACCGCCGTGTGAATACCGGCGTACACAGCACTCAATCTGCCAGCAACAAAATTGGGATCACTTGCTGCTATACCGCGGAAGAAATGGGCGACCTGTGGAACACATACTAATGGCACACCAACAACGTCAACTAGGATATGTAAACTATGGCGTTCCCACTTATAAAGAAAACATGCTTCAATGAATACATAGGGGATCTACATGTTCTGGTGGTGTTATGTTGACAATACAGTGACGGATATTTCCTACTGGGACGTCTGAGGTTTATTTAAAGCAGTTGCTAACCTGCATCTTTGGATGTACACCATTTGTTCTCAGTTCTAAAAAACCTGGTTTACGTAGCACCACGTAATATGGGTAGTCAAACAGACATCCGCGATTGGGGAACATACAGCAGCAGTCAAAACCACTGACCATTTGGACACAGTCCAGCAACATCTAACTTTACATATGCACATTGGTGTCCATTGTAGGACCCAAAAATTTATCCTAACAGAATTCCATCCAGCCGTTACCGTCCACCAGATGACGCGACAGCCGTGAGTACGGCACAGTGAGACATATGCACCACCAGCGTGTTTAAGGTTGATGACAAGTGTCCATGAAATGCAGGACATATGAACAGAAATCCCCAGATCGGCCTGTCCATAGATGTGCGTCCACATCCCAGTCCCACATGAAGGATGTGTAATGGGTACTGTCGAGGGTTGCAGCCATGGGAACCTGGGTATGCAGAAATGGGGCTCGGTGTTGTTTGGCAGATAATCCGTTGTCCCACCCCGTGGGAGGGATGTGGGTGTAGCACATGACCTACTCCCCACTAATAATGCAAAGCATCCACCGGATAATGCTAAATGCAGGTGTGAAATGTGTACAGCCCATACCAGTGTCCAGTAGGCAATTCCCATGGATGGACAAGCCTACGACCAAGATGGCACCCATACCTGCAAGCCCGGTGGAATTACACAGCTGCAGTAAGGCATAACACATACAGATGGGAACTACAGTAGACACTCCCCATAGAAATCCAGACCGCCGTGCGAATCCCGGCGTACACAGCAACCAATCTGCTAGCAAGAATATGGGGATCACTCGCTTCCATACCGCGGAACATATGGGCGACCTGTGGAACACATATTAATGGCACACCAACATCGTCAACTAGGAAGGTCATAGGATGGTTAAACTATTGTGTTCCCACTTATAAAGAACATCCTTCAATGAATTAGTAGGGTCTACATGTTTTGGTGGTGTTAGTTTCGACAATACAGTGGCGGATATCTCACATTGGGACTTCTGAGGTTCATTTAAACCAGTTGCTAACCTGCATCATCGGATTTACACCATTTGGGTTCAGTTCAGAATAAACTGGTTGTCGTAGCACTACATAATATGTGTAGTCAAACAGTCATCCGCGATTGGGTAACATACAGCAGCAGTTAAACCCACTGGCCAGATGGACACAGTCCAACAAGTTCTACACTTTACATATGCACATCGGTGTCCATTGTAGGACCCCCAAAATTTATCCGTACACCACATCTACCAGCTGCGATCGAGAGACCTAAAAGGAGTGAATAGCCGTGACTATGGCACAGCTAGACATATGCACCACCAGCGTGTTTAAGGTTGATGACAAGTGTCCATGAAATGCAGGACATATGAACAGACATTCCCAGATTGTCGAGACCATAGAAGTGCGTCCACATCCCAGTCCCGCACACATGAAGGATGTGTAATGGGTACCATCGAGGGTTGCAGCCATGGGATCCTGGGTATGCAGAAATGGGTATCGGTGTTGTTTGGCAGATAAGACGTTGTCCCGCCCCGTGGGAGGGATGTGGGTATAGCACATGCCTTACCCCCCACTACTAATGCAAATCATCCACTGGAGAATGCTAAATGCAGCTGTGAAATGTGTACAGCCCTACACCGGTGTCCAGTAGGCAATTCCCATGGACGGACAAACGTACGACCAAGATGGCACCCATAACTGCAAACCCGGTGGAATTACACAGCTGCAGTAAGGCATAACACAGGAAATACAGATGGGAACGACAGTAGACACTCCCCATACAAAGTCGGACTGCCGTGCGAATACCGGCATACACAGCACTCAATCTGCCAGCAACAACATGGGGATTACTCGCTGCCATACTGCGGAACAAATGGGAGACCTGTGGAACACATACTAATGGCACACCAACAACGTCAACTAGGAAGGTCATAGGATGTTTAAACTATGGCGTTCCCACTTATAAAGAACATCCTTCAATGAATTAATAGGTTCTACATGTTCCGGCTGTGTTATATTGACAATACAGTGGCGGATATTTCATAATGGGACTTCTGAGGATTAGTTAAAGCAGTTGCTAACCTGCAGCATTAGATTAACACCATTTGGGTTAATTGTAGAAAGACATGGGTTTCGTAGCACTACATAATATGGGTAGTCAAACAGACATCCGTGATTGGGGAACATACAGCAGCAGTCAAAACCACTGGCCAGATGGACACAGTCCAACATGTTCTACACTTTACATATGCACATTGGTGTCCATTGTAGGACCCCAAAAATTTATCCCTATGCAATGTCAACCGGCTGCGATCGAGAGACCCAGAAGAGGTGACAGCCGTGACTACGGCACAGCTAGATATATGCACCACCAGCGTGTTCAAGGTTGATGACAAGTGTCCATGAAATGCAGGACATATGAATAGAAATCCCCAGATTGCCGAGTCCATAGACGTGCGTCCACATCCCATTCCCGCACACATAAAGGATGTGCAATGGGTACCGTCGAGGGTTGCAGCCATGGGATGGTGGGTATGCAGAAATGGGGCTCGTTGTTGTTTGGCAGATAATCCGTTGTCCCGCCCCGTGGGAGGGATGTGGGTGTAGCACATGACCTACTCCCAACTAATAATGCAAAGCATCCACCAGAGAATGCTAAATGCAGCTGTGAAATGTGTACAGCCCTATACCAGTGTCCAGTAGGCAATTCCCATGGACGGACAAACGTACGACCAAGATGGCACCCATAACTGCAAACCCGGTGTAATTCCACAGCTGCAGTAAGGCATAACACAGGAAATACAGATAGGGACCACAGTACACACCCCCCATACAAAGTCAGACCGGCGTGCGAATACCGGCGTACACAGCACTCAATCTGCCAGCAAGAAAATGGGGATCACTCGCTTCCATACTGCGGAACAAATGGGCGACCTGCGGAACACATACTAATGGCACACCAACAACGTCAACTAGGAAGGTTATAGGATGGTTAACTTTGGCGTACCCACATATAAAGAACATCCTTCAATGAATTAATAGGATCTACATGTTATGGTGGTGTTATTCTGACAATACAGTGGCGGATATTTCCTACTGTGACTTCTGAGGATTATGTAAAGCAGTTGCTAACCTGCATCTTTGGATGTACACCATTTGGTTTCAGGTTTGAAAAACCTGGATGTCGTAGCACTACATAATATGTGTAGTCAAACAGACATCCACGATTGGGGAACATACAGCAGCAGTCAAACCCACTGGCCAGATGGACACAGTCCAACAGGTTCTACACTTTACATATGCACATCGGTGTCCATTGTAGGACCCAAAAATTTAACCCTATGCAATAAAAACGTGATGGAGGGAGCGACGCTGAAGGTGTAACAGCCGTGACTACGGCACAGTTAGACATATGCACCACCAGCGTGTTTAAGGTTGATGACAGGTGTCCATGAAATGCAGGACATATGAGCAGAAATACCCATATGGCCGAGTCCATAGAAGTGCGTCCACATCCCAGTCCCGCACACATGAATAGTGTGTAATGGGTGCCGTCGAGGGCTGCAGCCATGGGATCGTGGGTATGCAGAAATGGGGCTCGGTGTTGTTTGGCAGATAATCCGTTGTCCTGCCTCGTGGGAGGGATGTGGGTATAGCACATGCCTTACCCCCCACCAATAATGCAAATCATCCACTGGAGAATGATAAATGCAGCTGTGAAATGGGTACAGCCGTATACCAGTGTCCAGTAGGCAATTCCCATGGATGGACAAACGTACTACCAAGATGGCACCCATAACTGCAAACCTGGTGGAATTACACAGCTGCAGTAAGGCATAACACAGGAAATGTAGATAGGGACTACAGTACACACTCCCCATACAAAGTCAGACCGCCGTGCGTATACCGGCGTACACAGCACTCAATCTGCCAGCAAGAAAATGGGGATCACTCGCTACCATACTGCGGAACAAATGTGCGACCTGCGGAACACATACTAATGGCACACCAGCAACGTCAACTAGGAAGGTCATAGGATGTTTAAACTATGGCGTTCACGCTTATAAAGGACATCCGTCAATGAATTAATAGGATCTACATGTTTTGGTTGTGTTATTTTGACAATACAGTGGTGGAAATTCCCTAATGGGACATCTGAAGATTAGTTAAAGCATTTCCTAGCCTGCATCATTGGATTTACACCATCTGGGTTCAGTTTGGAATAACCTGGTTAATGTAGCACTACATAATATGGGTAGCAAGCAGACATCCGCGATTGGGGAACATACAGCAGCAGTCAAACCCACTGGCCAGATGGACACAGTCCAACAAGTTCTACACTTTACATATGCACATTGGTGTTCATAGTAGGACCCCAAAGATTCATCCGTACGCAATGTCAACCAGCTGCGATCGAGAGACCCAGAAGAACTGACAGCCGTGACTACGGTACAGCCGGACATATGCACCTCCAGCGTGTTCAAGGTTGATGACAACTGTCCATGAAATGCAGGACATATGAACAGAAATTCCCAGATTGTATAGTCCATAGAGGTGCGTCCACATCCCATTCCCGCACACATGACGGATGTGTAATGGGTACCGTCGAGGGTTGCAGCCATGGGATCCTGGGTATGCAGAAACGGGGCTCGGTGTTGTTTGGCAGATAATACATTGTCCCGCACCGTGGGAGGGATGTGGGAGTAGCACATGCCTTACTCCCCACTAATTGTGCAAAGCATCCACCGGATAATGCTAAATGCAGGTGTGAAATGTGTACTGCTCTATACCAGTGTCCAGTAGGCAATCGCCATGGATGGACAAGCGTAGGACCAAGATGGCACCCATAACTGCAAACCTGGTGGAATCACACAGCTGCAGTGAGGCATAACACAGGAAATACAGATAGGGACTACAGTAGACACTCCCCATACAAAACCAGACCACCGTGCGAATACCGGCGTACACAGCACTCAATCTGCCAGCACCATAATGGGGATCACTCGCTTCCATACCGTGGAAGAAATGGGTGACCTGTGGAACACATACCAATGGCACAAAAACAACGTCAGCTAGGAAGGTCATAGGATGGTCAAACTATGGCGTTCCCACTTATGGAGAACATCCTTCAGTGAATTAATAGGGTTAATGTCAATTGACCATGGAATACACCTAATCAACATCAAAGAACCGCTGGCACCTTATGGCACACAATCCAAAACACACATAGGTAGATGAAACAGTCAACGTAGACATTGTCCACGACAGGTCACAAATGGTATACAAAGGTTACTTCATGGACATGTAAGCGCTTTCACCCGTAGGCTCCGTCAGACTTACACATGACATAGAAGCATCCAGGCTTTAAATATCCCCCCTTACACTTTCATTGGTTAATTTCTCAGCAAACAATGAACATGTAACCACAGCATAGAAAGCACAGACGCAATGTTAACTACACACACATATATTAACATCTCAGAAAACATCCTAGTAACACATGTATTATATGATATTGTACTATGCCTAATACTCATCAATCAAAGATCTAACAATATATATAGAAGATATGCATATCATATCAATGTAATACAGTGGTACACAACTGAAAGAGTGGACCAATGTGTGTTAACTGTATATCTGTACCTAAACTACATTCCTGTCATGGGGGTTTAAGCCACCTGCTTCTCAAAAGAGGCTTCATCAGTGTTTCACCGGTCAGCCCTGGTGTGTGGTCAACCCTCCACCTAATAATCCATCTAAATCCGCATTCTAAAGCATAGTTGATGAGGTCCCCCCTCTGGTATTATAACCTAGCCATCGTAAAACACTGAATGTAGACGTATGCCTTGTGATGTGCTCATAGCCGGCCGTAGGCATACCCCAATCCTGCGGCTGCCCAGGGAGCCGCACTAGTAAGGTCACCTGTCTAGTAGGTGTGTCATGTAGGTATACCAGGATGAGGGCACCATGTGTTGTGGTGGTGTGCGCCATGGAGCCCTACAGCCTAGGGCAGCAGTCGATCTAAGGCCGCTGCCGTAGGAGGGGTAGTACGGTCTGCAGGTATGTGCAGAAGTGCACATGAAACAGCGGTCCACAAGGATTACCCATAGTGGCGACACCTGCACAGATGGCTATAGCGGGACACACACACGACCATGCATACAGCACAGTTAGACATACACACACCATAAATAGGCAATTACACACAAGGTTTATGGCGTGTATGGGTACAGTGTCAGTACAGCAAGGATAGCTGTCTGCCACGATATCCAGCAGATGTCTCTAGGGTGTTCTGGAATACGGACGGTGCATGGACAATGAGTGGATATGCATCGTACCACAGTTCTATGTGTCAGCCGTGCAAATATGCGATACATGGGACAGACAGCTGTCCATGCAAGAGCAGCACTACGGGCACAACATAGGTAAGTAGATATACAATGACAGAGATACAGACGGACACATGTGGCAAGCCCGTGCGTGTAACGTACACAGCACCACCCCACCACACCATAGCAGGGTGCACGTGGAGAACACACTACGGAGATCGCCAACCACAGCAGGCACACAAGCAGTCCACGAGCTGCGTCTCACCATCCACAAACACAGGGATGGCGGCAGGATATGAGTGTTCTGCGGAAACCTCAAAGCCATACCCTATGAACCCATGCAGCTGGGAGCATGGACACACACACACATGTGGCAGGCATGGTGATTGACCACACCCCCACATACCCAACCGCACAACAGTATGACACAGGTATGGAACGCGCTACGTGGACCACCGAACACACCACCGTCAGAGGCACATGTACAGGTGGGTGACAACATCCGTAAAGGAATGGCCACCAATAGCCAAGGTATGTGTTGCCAAGCATCTAAAATAACTCCACTCTACTAGGGAAGCTGTGAACACACACACACACACGGGGAAGGGGCAGGACTCGAACCTACGCCTACCTACATGAACTCACTACAGCATGAAGCATTTACAGAACGCGCTACCGAGATTACTGAGCACAGCGCTGTCAGAGGCATACTTCTAGGCGGGTGACATCACCCATAAGGGAATAGCTGGCAATAGCCAAGGTATGTGTTGTGAAGCGTCTAAAAGCATGTTCATCTGCAGAGGCAGCTGGAAACACACACACACACACACACAGGGAAGGGCCGAGAGTCGAACCTACGCCTACCTACATGAACTCACTACAGCATGAAGCATTTACAGAACGCGCTACCGAGATTACTGAGCACAGCGCTGTCAGAGGCATACTTCTAGGCAGGTGACATCACCCGTAAGGGAATAGCTGGCAATAGCCAAGGTATGTGTTGCGAAGTGTCTAAAAGCATGTTCATCTGCAGAGGCAGCTGGAAACACACACACACACAGGGAAGGGCTGAGTCGAACCTACTACCTACATGAACTCACTACAGCATGAAGCATTTACAGAATGCGCTACCGAGATTACTGAGCACAGCGCTGTCAGAGGCATACTTCTAGGTGGGTGACATCACCCGTAATGGAATAGCTGGCAATAGCCAAGGTATGTGTTGCGAAGCGTCTAAAAACATGTTCATCTGCAGAGGCAGCTGGAAACACACACACACACACACACACACACACACACACACACACACACAGGGAAGGGCCGAGAGTTGAACCTACGCCTACCTACATGAACTCACTACAGCATGAAGCATTTAAAAGAACGTGCTACCGAGATTACTGAGCACAGCGCTGTCAGAGGCATACTTCTAGGCGGGTGACATCACCCGTAAGGGAATAGCTGGCAATAGCCAAGGTATGTGTTGAAGCATCTAAAGCATGTTCATCTGCAGAGGCAGCTGGAAACACACACACACACACACACACACACACACACACAGGGGAAGGGCCGAGTTGAACCTCGCCTACCTACATGAACTCACTACAGCATGAAGCATTTACAGAAAGTGCTACCGAGATTACTGAGCACAGCACTGTCAGAGGCATACTTCTAGGTGGGTGACATCACCCATAAGGGAATAGCTGGCAATAGCCAAGGTTTGTGTTGCGAAGCGTCTAAAGCATGTTCATCTGCAGAGGGAGCTGGAAACACACACACACACACACACACACACGCACAGGGAAGGGCCGAGAGTCGAACCTACATGAACTCACTACAGCATGAAGCATTTATAGAACGCTACCAAGATTACTGAGCACAGCGCTGTCAGAGGCATACTTCTAGGCGGGTGACATCACCCGTAAGGGAATAGCTGGCAATAGCCAAGGTATGTGTTGCGAAGCGTCTAAAAGCACGTTCATCTGCAGAGGCAGCTGGAAACACACCCACACAGGGAAGGGAGTCGAACCTACACCTACCTACATGAACTCACTACAGCATGAAGCATTTACAGAATGCGCTACCGAGATTACTGAGCACAGCGCTGTCAGAGGCATACTTCTAGGTGAGTGACATCACCCGTAAGGGAATAGCTGGCAATAGCCAAGGTTTGTGTTGCGAAGCGTCTAAAAGCATGTTCATCTGCAGAGGCAGCTGGAAACACACACACACACACACACACACACACAGGGAAGGGCCGAGAGTCGAACCTACTCCTACCTACATGAACTCACTACAGCTTGAAGCATTTACAGAACGCGCTACCGAGATTACTGAGCACAGTGCTGTCAGAGGCATACTTCTATGCGGGTGACATCACCCGTAAGGGAATAGCTGGCAATAGCCAAGGTATGTGTTGCGAAGCATCTAAAAGGATGTTCATCTGCAGAGGCAGCTGGAAACACACACACACACACACACACACACACACACACACACACACACACACACACACACAAAAGGGCCAGGAGTCGAACCTACGCCTACCTACATGAACTCACTACAGCATGATGCATTTACAGAACACGCTACCGAGATTACTGAGCACAGCACTGTCAGGAGGCATACCCCTAGGTGGGTGGTATCATCTGCAGAGGCAATGCGGCCGATAGGGAATGAAGACAGAGTGCGCAGTCACACAGCCTGTTACCATCCCAAGGTGGCCGTACAGTAACACGGTAGTGCTGCAGTCGGGAATACCAACTAACTATGGAGCAGTACATCACAACATGAATACGGGATGCACCACATTACAGTATACCCTATGAGAGGGCATCCGGCATGCTGGATGTAGGCAGCCAATGTGGCATGACAGCCACATATGAGTCACCTGGATGGTCACCATGGCTATGCAGGATGTCAATGGCCATGGCTACACGCCTAGTAGCAGACATCGGTGCCGACTGTCATGTGTACCCCCGACTGGTGTACTGGCCATGCCTCTCACACCTAGCGGTTGCGAAGGGGAGACAGACATGTTCACGGGGTATCAACGCAGTCGGCCGCGGTGTGCACTGTACTGTGTGTCCATCTACACAGCTGCTTACTGGGCATGCTCAGACACTTAGAATCGGCACAGTGCAGACAGGCATACACATGGGCGGCGGCATGGGAGGCAGAATGTGGACCGTCGTGTGTGTCCAGCCACACAACAGCAACCGGCCATGCCACAGATGTGGCAGTTGCGGGGAAACAGGCATGCACCGGATATCAATGCAGACGCGCTGTGTGCACTGTACTGTGTGTCCATCTACACAGCTGCTTACTGGGCATGCTCAGACACTTAGAATCGGCACAGTGCAGACAGGCATACACATGGGGCGGCATGGGAGGCAGAATGTGGACCGTGTGTGTCCAGCCACACAACAGCAACCCGCCATGCCACAGACATGGCAGTTGCGGAGGAAACAGGCATGCACCCAGGGTATCAATGCAGACGGGCGGTGTGCACTGTAATGTGTGTCCATTTACACAGCTGCTTACTGGGCATGCTCAGACACTTAGAATCGGCACAGTGCAGACAGGCATACACATGGGGCGGCATGGGAGGCAGAATGTGGACCGTCGTGTGTCCACCCACACAACAGCGACCAGCCATGCTCACACATCGTGGTATGTGCTACGCACCATCGCATGCAGACAGAGTGCACACACCGCAAGTCATGGCCAGGTAAACCCGCATACACGCAGGGTGGACACACATGCAGTCACGTACACACACAGATGACAGCACAGGCGCCACAGTGCAGGCTGAACATGTACACACCGTAGTGTACACCATAGCTGCTATGCCAGCACCATGTCATCGGTGCAGCAGTATGCCTCACGGTCCAGAAACTGCATGTGACATATGTCCAGAAGACTATGTGGTGGTGTACGTCCGTCGTGCAGAGTACACATGTACTATCAATGATCCCACAGGTGTGATGTAGTCCACCCATCGGTATACATGGACAGGCATGCTCCACACATACCACGGGCCTGACACAGGTATGACACATGACTGCAGCTGTACCACAGTGAAACAATGTCCGGATATGTGACATATGTGATTTCCTGGCTGTGTGCATGGACTGCACGCAGGACACATACAAAGCCTGTGATGTACCACATGCATGACACAGGCGTACGCGGTAATACACACACGAAGGGAAGGCAGATACATGTCTGTGGTATGCACCCCCTACAGAGTGTAGCGTTGTTCACATGGACACATACCCTTGTACAGTTTGCCTGTGACAGCTGTGATACCAAACCACAGTCCATGTTCCATGTATGTTGACACACATGTCACAACGTAGCAATGCATACACACATGGCAACAGGGGATACATGTGACACGTGTACTGTGCACAGTGCAGCCGTGCAGGGGCGGTGTCTGGTGTCCGTAACACAGTTGCAACCCCCTCCTACATGCATACCCATCATGGGGGCCGTCATATGGTGGCATAGTAACAGCACGCATGGCAGTCTGTGTGTACACCATTTGTTTAAACAGCTGTCCACATGCATGTGTGCAGGTGCTGGTCACACGTGTGTCACACACCATCCTACCCTGCCATGTGCATACAGTCTGCTATGTCGCCTTTACATGACAGCATTGCCATGATGCATACCCATCGGCCATGCGGGATCGACCATATGTCACATTGCCACTGTAACCCCTACCACCTCCCATGTGCAGATATTGGCACAGCTGCCAGATACAGTGGTAGTACGCAGGATGCACCACATACCGCTGCACGCCTGCACAAATCCCATGTAGCGGGTGTGGCATTCCTAGCACCAACATGTGTGCAGGAATGTGTGCCCATGTATGCCACAGATCGGGGGGACTATGTGCCACATGCCACACATCACTGTACACCATGGTAGAGATCTGTACCTACCTCAGTGTGGGGTGCATCGATGTGGATGGTGTAGTACATGCAACACGTCATCCCTCCATGTAGACATGTGTGGCCACCACCATGTCAGTGTGTCAACATGTGTGTATGTCTGCTGCCTGTTGAGAGGGTGTATGCAGATATCGTGTTGTGACTGGACACTGACCACACAGGGTGACCATCCCATAGTGGTGCTGCATTGTACAGCCCTATCATTGCCATACCTGTGAGCCTTACTGGCCACTTGTGCAAGACCACCCCCTGTGACATGGCGCGTCGATGCATTGTCTTGTGAGGGTGCCGACCACACAGACAGGTGTCCCCATCTGCACAAAATGGTGTGTGCCATAGAGGTGTACGCCCCGCGAATACGGGAATATTCCTGTACCGGTACAGCATCCGACTGTCGAACACTGTGCACCACAGCTGACAGGTGACATCTGCGGTCAGTAGCCAGCACACTGCGTACGACACCTGCAGAATGTCACCATACCTGTACTGTGTCATGCCATGTATGTGATGTCTCTGTCCACAGTAGCCTGTGGCACTGACCACAGGTGTCAGGTGCAGTATATGTGTGGACATGTGCGTCATGTACTGTGTAAGCAACGTTACACTGTATCCGGCTCCGTGCTCCGCAGGTTTATGTGTATGACCTCTCTTCTTGCAATCCCGACTGTCTGTTCTCTATATCACAAAAGCTCTGCACCTGCTCCCATAGTATTCCTACATAGATAAATTACATGTATACTAAATGGAGTACTACACTGGCCTAGAATCCCCTTGTGTGCCCACTTCCCTATAGGTGCCTTCTGACCCGGTTACACACCAAATGCACTGACATTCTCTGGCATGTCAAAGGGTCAATTTTGCCCCCCCAAAAAACCCCACCTCTCCTTGGGTTTCCCCCGGGGGAAAAAAAAAAAGGGGGGGGGGGGAAAAAACCCTGGGCATCCTGGCCACTGTTACAGGTGCCCCCCATATTAATGACCGTGTCAAGGTTCACGCCACCTGCCCTTGTGGTTCTGAGGGATGTAGATCCAGTAGGTGAAGCATAGTCATCAAATATGGGTCGACATGGTCTCAGATGTCAGGCACAGGTCACCACTGAACAAGTGGTATGTGACTGAATGGAGCAGGAGTCCTTACAGTGGGCAGCATAACACAAATCCCTGACACCCTGCATCTGTCTGACGATGAACCTATGGGGGCCTTCCAGCTGCTGTAGGTGTCGGGTCAGATACCTTTCCGAACTGGGCAATGTACTCAATCATAGGTCTAATGAGTAATGAGTACAAGGAGATGATGACCTACCCTGATCTAGATGTGAATCCCTGCATGATCAGGTGGGCAAGTAGAAGTTCTACCGAACCGCGATAGCAACGTGTGTGTTGAACGAATGGTGACTGACAACCTGGGTCCCCAGATCCCTGGTAATTCCCCGTGATCAGTGGACTGCCACCCATATGGCGACAGGGGTGACCTTGTTCTTCCGATGGGTATGACTATGCATAACCCGCATTTAGCTGTAGGCCATGTCCCTGACAGCAGATATCCATATCTGTGAGGCCTTTGAAGGATATCTGTGTAAGATATCCGTCCCACTATGGCACCCGGTTCACAGTCATCTACAAACAATGTCAGCCCCAACCCCTGTGTGTGCTTGTACTTTGGAAATGTAGATGTAGAAAAAGAGTGGACCCAGGGCAGAGCCCGTGGGACACCGCCTGTGACAGGCAGTAAGTCTGACATGCTGCCAGCAACTATGACCGCGTGGTTGTGTCACCTAGCCAGTTTGCAACCCATCCCGCGATGTACGTGTTCACATCCAAGCCGATGAGTTTAATCAATGATACCCGATGGGGGTATTGTGTTGAAGGCCTTGCCAGGTCAAGGTAGGCTGTATGGACTGCATGACCATCATCAATGGCCTCGTGACTGTCCCTAAAACGTCAACCAGGTTTTAAACGCATGATCTGCCCCCTGACCAAGCCAAACTGGGTTGGATGCAAAATATGCAGGTCCCCTATGTCGTCATCTATGGGCTGCAGTATGATCCTTCCCATGTCTTTCCAGATAAGGCATCTCATGCTAATGGGACGGTAATAACCAGGGTCAGTGGAGGCACTGCTCCTGTGAAGTGGGACTACAGTCGCGTGCGCACAACTTGGGTATGTTACCCAAGGTGAGGCTAAGATCAAACAGCTGTCCTAACTGTGGGTCTAATTCCTCAATGAGATCGTGGAGTACACATTCGGGACACCAGCTGGTCCCATGGATGCTGTGTTCACTACCTTGGAGAGAGCATGTCCCACCTGTCGTTACAGAACATTCGGGGGCCACAATCCGCTGGTACAGACATCTCTCCATGTGGGGAGGGGTGAGATGTCTTCACCGAACCTGTCAGCCAGTATGTTGGCAATGTGTGTATGTTCAGTAAACTTCACATCATTGTGAACCCAGTCAGAGCATATCTGGGAGTTACCTCCCAGGTGTCCACATAGCTAATGAAGGCCGTATGATTGTCTGTCGAGTCCTTGGAGATATATCTGTGGAACCTGCCCGGATTATGTCATGAGAGCTTGTAGCTCTTCACATATAATGAGCAAGGGTGTCATACCTCACAAGGAGTCTGCTCTGTCTTGTAGTAGCCACCTCCTCTCGTTGTGCAGCTTGGGTATGGCTGGGGTACACCACACTGGATGCTTGGCATTGGTACAAAGAACCACAGTTGGGTAAGGGAATGCCTGATCCATGCAGTCCTGTAGGTGCTGGTAGAAGGCATATGTAAGTGATGCAGTGGCTTGAGTAATGTTGACCACTGGCTAAGGGTCCTTAAAGGAGACCACAGTAGTGTTTAGAATTGTGAATTCGCCTTTGAGAAAGCCATGTGTATGGTAACTGGCACCACCCACAGCATCGTTATGTCAATAGCAGAAGCTATTGTCCAAATAACATAAGATTAACTTTATTATTAAAATATGTATTATTATTCATTTAGTGATATGTTTCTGCTAATTACATTTGCAAATGCCCGGAAAGACCGGCCAAAGTGCTCGTGGATCCACCTGTTATGGTGGTGTCATTCTGACAAGAAAGTGGCGATACTTCCCTACTGGAACCTCTGGGGATTATTTAAAGCAGTTGTTAACCTGCATCATTGGATGTACACCATTTGGTCTCGGTTTTGGAAAACCTGGTTTACATAGCACTACACACTATGGGTAGTCAAGACATCCGCAAATGGGGAACATACAGCAGCAGTCAAAACCACTGGCCACATGGACACAGTCCGACAAGTTCTACACTTTACATATGCACATTGGTGTCCATTGTAGGACCCAAAAATTCTCCCGTACGGAATACCATCCAGCCTTCATCGTTCAACCAGGAGAAGCGAGAGTCGGGACCACGGCACAGCTAGACATATGCACCACCAGCGTGTTTAATGTTGATGACAAGTGTCCATGAAATGCAGGACATATGAACAGAAAACCCCAGACTGTCGAGTCCATAGAAGTTCATCCACATCCCAGTCCCGCACACATGAAGGATGTGTAATGGGTACTGTCGAGGGTTTCAGCCATGGGATCGTGGGTATGCAGAAATGGGGCTCGGTGTTGTTTGGCAGATAATCCATTGTCCCGCCCCGTGGGAGGGATGTGGGTGTAGCATATGCCTCACTCCCACTAATAATGCAAAGCATCCACCGGATATTGCTAAATGCAGGTGTGAAATGTGTACAGCCCTATACCAGTGTCCAGTAGGCAATTCCCATGGATGGACAAGCGTCACGAGCAAGATGGCACCCATAACTGCAAACCTGGTGGAATTACACAGCTGCAGTAAGGCATACCACAGGAAATACAGATAGGGACTACAGTAGACACATCCCATAGAAATCCAGACCAACAATGCGTGCATCATACACAGCACTCAGTCTGCCAGCAGGAGAATGGGGATCACTCGCTTCCATACTGCGGAACAAATGGGCGACCTGTGGAACACATATTAATGGCACACCAACAACGTCAACTAGGAAGGTCATAGGATGGTTAAACAATGGCGTTCACACTGATAAAGAACATCTGTCAATGAATAAACAGGATCTACATGTTTTGCTGGTGTTATTATGACAATATAGTGGCGGATATTTCCTATTGGGCCTTCTGAGGTTTATTGAAAGCAGTCGCTAACCTGCATCCGTGGATGGACACCATTTGTATTCAGTTATGAAACACCTGGTTTCCGTAGCACTACATAATATGGGTAATCAAACAGACAACCCGATTGGGAACATACAGCTGCAGTCAAAACCACTGTCCAGATGGACACAGTACAACAAGTTCTACACTTTACATATGCACATTGGTGTCCATTGTAGGACCCCAAATATTGTTCGTATATATCATCCAGCTGCTGCCATTCCACGAGAAGAAGTGACAGCCGTGACTACGGCACAGCTAGACATATGCATTACCAGCGTGTTTAAGGTTGATGACAAGTGTCCATGAAATGCAGGACATATGAACAGAAATCCACAGATTGTCGAGTCCACACCGCAGCGTCCACATCCCAGTCCACACATGAAGGATTTGTAATGGGTACTGTCGAGTGTTGCAGCCATGGGATCCTGGGTATGCAGAAATGGGGCTCGGTGTTGTTTGGCAGATAAGCCGTTGTCCCGCCCGTGGAGGGATGTGGGTATAGCACATGCCTTACCCCCACTAATAATGCAAAACATCCACCGGAGAATGCTAAATGCAGCTGTGAAATGTGTACAGCCCAATACCAGTGTCCAGTAGGCAATTCCCAAGGACGGACAAATATGCGGCCAAGATGGCACCCATAACTGCAAACCGGTGGAATTACACAGCAGCAGTAAGGCATAACACAGGAAATACAGTTGGGAACTACAGTGGACACTCCCATACAAAGTCAGACCGCCGTAATACCGCGATGCAGCACTCAATCTGCCAGCACCAAAATGGGGATTACCGCTGCCATGCTGCGGAACAAATGGGCGACCTGTGGAACACATACTAATGGCACACCAACAACGTCAACTAGGGAAGTTCAGTCAAAACCACCCGCCAGATGGACACAGTCCAACAAGTTCTACACTTTACATATGCACATTGGTGTCCATTGTAGGTACCCAAAATTGATATATGGAACATCATACAGCTGTTATCGCTCAACCAGAAGAAGCGACAGCCGTGACTCTGCACAGCTAGACACATGCACCACCAGCGTTATTAAGGTTGATGACAAGTGTCCATGAAATGCAGGACATATGGACAGAAATCCCCAGAGTTCTGAGTCCATAGAAGTCGCACATCCCAGTCCTGCACACATGAAGGATGTGGAATGGGTACCACGAGTGTTGCAGCCATGGGATCCTGGGTATGCAGAAACAGGGCTCGGTGTTGTTTGGCAGATAATCCATTGTCCCGCCCGTGGGAGGGATGTGGGTGTAGCACCTGCCTTACTCCCACTAATAATGCAAAGCATCCACGGATAATGCTAAATGCAGGTGAAATGTGTACAGCCCTATACCAGTGTCCAGTAGGTAATTCTCATGGATGGACAGGTGTAATGCGACCAAGATGGCACCCATAACTGCAAACCCGTGGCATTACACTGCTGCAGTAAGGCATAACACAGGAAATACACATAGAGACTACAGTAGACATTCCCCATACAAACTCGGACCGCCCGTGTGAATACCGGGCGACACAGCACTCAATCTGCCAGCAACAAAATTGGGATCACTTGCTGCTATACCGCGGAAGAAATGGGCGACCTGTGGAACACATACTAATGGCACACCAACAACGTCAACTAGGATATGTAAACTATGGCGTTCCCACTTATAAAGAAAACATGCTTCAATGAATACATAGGGGATCTACATGTTCTGGTGGTGTTATGTTGACAATACAGTGACGGATATTTCCTACTGGGACGTCTGAGGTTTATTTAAAGCAGTTGCTAACCTGCATCTTTGGATGTACACCATTTTGTTCTCAGTTCTAAAACCTGGTTTACGTAGCACCACGTAATATGGGTAGTCAAACAGACATCCGCGACAAGGGGAACATACAGCAGCAGTCAAAACCACTGACCAGTTGGACACAGTCCAGCAACATCTAACTTTACATATGCACATTGGTGTCCATTGTAGGACCCAAAATTTATCCTAACAGAATTCCATCCAGCCGTTAACGTCCACCAGATGACGCGACAGCCGTGAGTACGGCACAGCGAGACATATGCACCACCAGCGTGTTTAAGGTTGATGACAAGTGTCCATGAAATGCAGGACATATGAACAGAAATCCCCAGATCGACGTGTCCATAGATGTGCGTCCACATCCCAGTCCCGCACACATGAAGGATGTGTAATGGGTACTGTCGAGGTTGCAGCCATGGGAACCTGGGTATGCAGAAATGGGGCTCGGTGTTGTTTGGCAGATAATCCGTTGTCCCACCCCGTGGGAGGGATGTGGGTGTAGCACATGACCTACTCCCCACTAATAATGCAAAGCATCCACCGGATAATGCTAAATGCAGGTGTGAAATGTGTACAGCCCATACCAGTGTCCAGTAGGCAATTCCCATGGATGGACAAGCCTACGACCAAGATGGCACCCATACCTGCAAGCCGCTGGAATTACACAGCTGCAGTAAGGCATAACACATACAGATGGGAACTACAGTAGACAATCCCCATAGAAATCCAGACCGCCGTCTAATCCCGCACACAGCAACCAATCTGCTAGCAAGAATATGGGGATCACTCGCCATACCGCGGAACATATGGGCGACCTGTGGAACACATATTAATGGCACACCAACATCGTCAACTAGGAAGGTCATAGGATGGTTAAACTATTGTGTTCCCACTTATAAAGAACATCCTTCAATGAATTAGTAGGGTCTACATGTTTTGGTGGTGTTAGTTTCGACAATACAGTGGCGGATATCTCACATTTGGACTTCTGAGGTTCATTTAAACCAGTTACTAACCTGCATCGGATTTACACCATTTGGGTTCAGTTCAGAATAAACTGGTTGTCGTAGCACTACATAATATGTGTAGTCAAACAGTCATCCGCGATTGGGTAACATACAGCAGCAGTTAAACCCACTGGCCAGATGGACACAGTCCAACAAGTTCTACACTTTACATATGCACATCGGTGTCCATTGTAGGACCCCCAAAATTTATCCGTACACCACATCTACCAGCTGCGATCGAGATACCTAAAAGGAGTGAATAGCCGTGACTATGGCACAGCTAGACATATGCACCACCAGCGTGTTTAAGGTTGATGACAAGTGTCCATGAAATGCAGGACATATGAACAGACATTCCCAGATTGTCGAGACCATAGAAGTGCGTCCACATCCCAGTCCCGCACACATGAAGGATGTGTAATGGGTACCATCGAGGGTTGCAGCCATGGGATCCTGGGTATGCAGAAATGGGTATCGGTGTTGTTTGGCAGATAAGACGTTGTCCCGCCCCGTGGGAGGGATGTGGGTATAGCACATGCCTTACCCCCCACTACTAATGCAAATCATCCACTGGAGAATGCTAAATGCAGCTGTGAAATGTGTACAGCCCTACACCGTGTCCAGTAGGCAATTCCATGGACGGACAAACGCGACCAAGATGGCACCCATAACTGCAAACCCGTGGAATTACACAGCTGCAGTAAGGCATAACACAGGAAATACAGATGGGAACGACAGTAGACACCCCCATACAAAGTCGGACTGCCGTGAATACCGGCATACACAGCACTCAATCTGCCAGCAACAACATGGGGATTACCGCTGCCATACTGGAACAAATGGGAGACCTGTGGAACACATACTAATGGCACACCAACAACGTCAACTAGGAAGGTCATAGGATGTTTAAACTATGGCGTTCCCACTTATAAAGAACATCCTTCAATGAATTAATAGGTTCTACATGTTCCGGCTGTGTTATATTGACAATACAGTGGCGGATATTTCATAATGGGACTTCTGAGGATTAGTTAAAGCAGTTGCTAACCTGCAGCATTAGATTAACACCATTTGGGTTAATTGTAGAAAGACATGGGTTTCGTAGCACTACATAATATGGGTAGTCAAACGGACATCCGCAATTGGGGAACATACAGCAGCAGTCAAAACCACTGGCCAGATGGACACAGTCCAACATGTTCTACACTTTACATATGCACATTGGTGTCCATTGTAGGACCCCAAAAATTTATCCCTATGCAATGTCAACCGGCTGCGATCGAGAGACCCAGAAGAGGTGACAGCCGTGACTACGGCACAGCTAGATATATGCACCACCAGCGTGTTCAAGGTTGATGACAAGTGTCCATGAAATGCAGGACATATGAATAGAAATCCCCAGATTGCCGAGTCCATAGACGTGCGTCCACATCCCATTCCCGCACACATAAAGGATGTGCAATGGGTACCGTCGAGGTTGCAGCCATGGGATAGTGGGTATGCAGAAATGGGGCTCGTTGTTGTTTGGCAGATAATCCGTTGTCCCGCCCCGTGGGAGGGATGTGGGTGTAGCACATGACCTACTCCCAACTAATAATGCAAAGCATCCACCAGAGAATGCTAAATGCAGCTGTGAAATGTGTACAGCCCTATACCAGTGTCCAGTAGGCAATTCCATGGACGGACAAGCGACGACCAAGATGGCACCCATAACTGCAAACCCGTGTAATTCCACAGCTGCAGTAAGGCATAACACAGGAAATACAGATAGGGACCACAGTACACCCCATACAAAGTCAGACCGGCGAATACCGCGCATACAGCACTCAATCTGCCAGCAAGAAAATGGGGATCACTCGCTTCCATACCGCGGAACAAATGGGCGACCTGCGAACACATACTAATGGCACACCAACAACGCCAACTAGGAAGGTTATAGGATGGTTAACTTTGGCGTGCCCACATATAAAGAACATCCTTCAATGAATTAATAGGATCTACATGTTATGGTGGTGTTATTCTGACAATACAGTGGCGGATATTTCCTACTGTGACTTCTGAGGATTATGTAAAGCAGTTGCTAACCTGCATCTTTGGATGTACACCATTTGGTTTCAGGTTTGAAAAACCTGGATGTCGTAGCACTACATAATATGTGTAGTCAAACAGACATCCACGATTGGGGAACATACAGCAGCAGTCAAACCCACTGGCCAGATGGACACAGTCCAACAGGTTCTACACTTTACATATGCACATCGGTGTCCATTGTAGGACCCAAAAATTTAACCCTATGCAATAAAAACGTGATGGAGGGAGCGACGCTGAAGGTGTAACAGCCGTGACAGCGTGTTTAAGGTTGATGACAGGTGTCCATGAAATGCAGGACATATGAGCAGAAATACCCATATGGCCGAGTCCATAGAAGTGCGTCCACATCCCAGTCCCGCACACATGAATAGTGTGTAATGGGTGCCGTCGAGGGCTGCAGCCATGGGATCGTGGGTATGCAGAAATGGGGCTCGGTGTTGTTTGGCAGATAATCCGTTGTCCTGCCTCATGGGAGG
Source organism: Protopterus annectens (assembly GCF_019279795.1). Taxonomy (NCBI): domain Eukaryota; kingdom Metazoa; phylum Chordata; order Ceratodontiformes; family Protopteridae; genus Protopterus; species Protopterus annectens. The sequence goes on along the minus strand of NC_056744.1, from coordinate 1,297,467,538 downwards.
GATGTGGGTATAGCACATGCCTTACCCCCCACCAATAATGCAAATCATCCACTGGAGAATGATAAATGCAGCTGTGAAATGGGTACAGCCGTATACCAGTGTCCAGTAGGCAATTCCCATGGATGGACAAACGTACTACCAAGATGGCACCCATAACTGCAAACCTGGTGGAATTACACAGCTGCAGTAAGGCATAACACAGAAAATGTAGATAGGGACTACAGTACACACTCCCCATACAAAGTCAGACCGCCGTGCGTATACGGCGTACACAGCACTCAATCTGCCAGCAAGAAAATGGGGATCACCGCTACCATACTGCGGAACAAATGTGCGACCTGCGGAACACATACTAATGGCACACCAGCAACGTCAACTAGGAAGGTCATAGGATGTTTAAACTATGGCGTTCACGCTTATAAAGGACATCCGTCAATGAATTAATAGGATCTACATGTTTTGGTTGTGTTATTTTGACAATACAGTGGTGGAAATTCCCTAATGGGACATCTGAAGATTAGTTAAAGCATTTCCTAGCCTGCATCATTGGATTTACACCATCTGGGTTCAGTTTGGAATAACCTGGTTAATGTAGCACTACATAATATGGGTAGCAAGCAGACATCCGCGATTGGGGAACATACAGCAGCAGTCAAACCCACTGGCCAGATGGACACAGTCCAACAAGTTCTACACTTTACATATGCACATTGGTGTTCAGTAGGACCCCAAAGATTCATCCGCACGCAATGTCAACCAGCTGCGCATCGAGAGACCAGAAGAACTGACAGCAGTGACTACGGTACAGCCGGACATATGCACCTCCAGCGTGTTCAAGGTTGATGACAACTGTCCATGAATTGCAGGACATATGAACAGAAATTCCCAGATTGTATAGTCCATAGAGGTGCGTCCACATCCCATTCCCGCACACATGACGGATGTGTAATGGGTACCGTCGAGGGTTGCAGCCATGGGATCCTGGGTATGCAGAAACGGGGCTCGGTGTTGTTTGGCAGATAATACATTGTCCCGCACCGTGGGAGGGATGTGGAGTAGCACATGCCTTACTCCCCACTAATTGTGCAAAGCATCCACCGGATAATGCTAAATGCAGGTGTGAAATGTGTACTGCTCTATACCAGTGTCCAGTAGGCAATCGCCATGGATGGACAAGCGTAGGACCAAGATGGCACCCATAACTGCAAACCTGGTGGAATCACACAGCTGCAGTGAGGCATAACACAGGAAATACAGATAGGGACTACAGTAGACACTCCCCATACAAACCAGACCACTGCGAATACCGCATACACAGCACTCAATCTGCCAGCACCATAATGGGGATCACTGCTTCCATACCGCTGAAGAAATGGGCGACCTGTGGAACACATACCAATGGCACAAAACAACGCCAGCTAGGAAGGTCATAGGATGGTCAAACTATGGCGTTCCACTTATGGAGAACATCCTTCAGTGAATTAATAGGATTAATGTCAATTGACCATGGAATACACCTAATCAACATCAAAGAACCGCTGGCACCTTATGGCACACAATCCAAAACACATAGGTAGATGAAACAGTCAACGAGACATTGTCCACGACAGGTCACAAATGGTATACAAAGGTTACTTCATGGACATGTAAGCTTTCACCGTAGGCTCCGTCAGACTTACACATGACATAGAAGCATCCAGGCTTTAAATATCCCCTTACACTTTCATTGGTTAATTTCTCAGCAAACAATGAACATGTAACCACAGCATAGAAAGCACAGACGCAATGTTAACTACACACACATATATTAACATCTCAGAAAACATCCTAGTAACACATGTATTATATGATATTGTACTATGCCTAATACTCATCAATCAAAGATCTAACAATATATATAGAAGATATGCATATCATATCAATGTAATACAGTGGTACACAACTGAAAGAGTGGACCAATGTGTGTTAACTGTATATCTGTACCTAAACTACATTCCTGTCATGGGGGTTTAAGCCACCTGCTTCTCAAAAGAGGCTTCATCAGTGTTTCACCGGTCAGCCCTGGTGTGTGGTCAACCCTCCACCTAATAATCCATCTAAATCCGCATTCTAAAGCATAGTTGATGAGGTCACCCCTCTGGTATTATAACCTAGCCGTCGTAAAACACTGAATGTAGACGTATGCCTTGTGATGTGCTCATAGCCGGCCGTAGGCATACCCCAATCCTGCGGCTGCCCAGGGAGCCACTAGTAAGGCCACCTGTCTAGTAGGTGTGTCATGTAGGTATACCAGGATGAGGGCACCATGTGTTGTGGTGGTGTGCCATGGAGCCCTACAGCCTAGGGCAGCAGTCGATCTAAGGCCGCTGCCGTAGAAGGGGTAATGCGGTCTGCAGGTATGTGCAGAAGTGCACATGAAACAGCGGCCCACAAGGATTACCCATAGTGGCGACACCTGCACAGATGGCTATAGCGAGACACATACCACCATGCATACAGCACAGTTAGACATACACACACCATAAATAGGCAATTACACACAAGGTTTATGGCGTATGGGTACAGTGTCAGTACAGCAAGGATAGCTGTCTGCCACGATATCCAGCAGATGTCTCTAGGGTGTTCTGGAATACGGACGGTGCATGGACAATGAGTGGATATGCATCGTACCACAGTTCTATGTGTCAGCCAAATATGCGATACATGGGACAGACAGCTGTCCATGCAAGAGCAGCACTACGGGCACAACATAGGTAAGTAGATATACAATGACAGAGATACAGACGGACACATGTGGCAAGCCCGTGCGTGTAACGTACACAGCACCACCCCACCACACCATAGCAGGGTGCACGTGGAGAACACACTACGGAGATCGCCAACCACAGCAGGCACACAAGCAGTCCACGAGCTGCGTCTCACCATCCACAAACACAGGATGGCGGCAGGATATGAGTGTTCTGCGGAAACCTCAAAGCCATACCCTATGAACCCATGCAGCTGGGAGCATGGACACACACACACACATGTGGCAGGCATGGTGATTGACCACACCCCCACATACCCAACCGCACAACAGTATGACACAGGTATGAACGCGCCACGTGGACCACCGAACACACCACCGCCAGAGGCACATGTACAGGTGGGTGACAACATCCGTAAGGAATGGCCAATAGCCAAGGTATGTGTTGCCAAGCATCTAAAATAACTCCACTCTACTAGGAAGCTGTGAACACACACACACACACGGGAAGGGGCAGGACTCGAACCTACGCCTACCTACATGAACTCACTACAGCATGAAGCATTTACAGAACGTGCTACCGAGATTACTGAGCACAGCACTGTCAGAGGCATACTTCTAGGCGGGTGACATCACCCTTAAGGGAATAGCTGGCAATAGCCAAGGTATGTGTTGTGAAGCGTCTAAAAGCATGTTCATCTGCAGAGGCAGCTGGAAACACACACACACACACACACAGGGAAGGGCCGAGTCGAACCCACTTACCTACATGAACTCACTACAGCATGAAGCATTTACAGAACGCTACCGAGATTACTGAGCAAAGCGCTGTCAGAGGCATACTTCTGGGCAGGTGACATCACCAAGGGAATAGCTGGCAATAGCCAAGGTATGTGTTGCGGCGTCTAAAGCATGTTCATCTGCAGAGGCAGCTGGAAACACACACACACACAGGGAAGGGGTGCGTCGAACCTACTACCTACATGAACTCACTACAGCATGAAGCATTTACAGAATGCGCTACCGAGATTACTGAGCACAGCGCTGTCAGAGGCATACTTCTAGGCGGGTGACATCACCCGTAATGGAATAGCTGGCAATAGCCAAGGTATGTGTTGCGAAGCGTCTAAAAGCATGTTCATCTGCAGAGGCAGCTGGAAACACACACACACACACACACACACACACACACACACACACACACACACACACAGGGAAAGGCCGAGAGTCGAACCTACGCCTACCTACATGAACTCACTACAGCATGAAGCATTTAAAAGAACGCGCTACCGAGATTACTGAGCACAGCACTGTCAGAGGCATACTTCTAGGCGGGTGACATCACCCGTAAGGGAATAGCTGGCAATAGCCAAGGTATGTGTTGTGAAGCATCTAAAAGCATGTTCATCTGCAGAAGCAGCTGGAAACACACACACACACACACACACACACACACACACACACACACACAGGGAAGGGCCGAAAGTCGAACCTACGCCTACCTACATGAACTCACTACAGCATGAAGCATTTACAGAACGCGCTACCGAGATTACTGAGCACAGCACTGTCAGAGGCATACTTCTAGGCGGGTGACATCACCCATAAGGGAATAGCTGGCAATAGCCAAGGTTTGTGTTGCGAAGCGTCTAAAAGCATGTTCATCTGCAGAGGCAGCTGGAAACACGCACACACACACACACACACACACACAGGGAAGGGCCGAGAGTCGAATCTACGCCTACCTACATGAGCTCACTACAGCACAAAGCATTTACAGAACGCGCTACCAAGATTACTGAGCACAGCGCTGTCAGAGGCATACTTCTAGGCGGGTGACATCACCCGTAAGGGAATAGCTGGCAATAGCCAAGGTATGTGTTGCGAAGCGTCTAAAAGCATGTTCATCTGCAGAGGCAGCTGGAAACACACACACACACACACACACAGGGAAGGGCCGAAAGTCGAACCTACACCTACCTACATGAACTCACTACAGCATGAAGCATTTACAGAATGCGCTACCGAGATTACTGAGCACAGCGCTGTCAGAGGCATACTTCTGGGTGGGTGACATCACCCGAAGGGAATAGCTGGCAATAGCCAAGGTTTGTGTTGAAGGCGTCTAAAGCATGTTCATCTGCAGAGGCAGCTGGAAACACACACACACACACACACACACACACACAGGGAAGGGCCGAGAGTCGAACCTACTCCTACCTACATGAACTCACTACAGCTTGAAGCATTTACAGAACGCGCTACCGAGATTACTGAGCACAGTGCTGTCAGAGGCATACTTCTATGCGGGTGACATCACCCGTAAGGGAATAGCTGGCAATAGCCAAGGTATGTGTTGCGAAGCATCTAAAAGGATGTTCATCTTTAGAGGCAGCTGGAAACACACACACACACACACACACACACACACACACACACACACACACACACACACAAAGGGCCAGGAGTCGAACCTACGCCTACCTACATGAACTCACTACAGCATGATGCATTTACAGAACACGCTACCGAGATTACTGAGCACAGCACTGTCAGGAGGCATACCCCTAGGTGGGTGGTATCATCTGCAGAGGCAATGCGGCCGATAGGGAATGAAGACAGAGTGCGCAGTCACACAGCCTATTACCATCCCAAGGTGGCCGTACAGTAACACGGTAGTGCTGCAGTCGGGAATACCAACTAACTATGGAGCAGTACATCACAACATGAATACGGGATGCACCACATTACAGTATACCCTATGAGAGGGCATCCGGCATGCTGGATGTAGGCAGCCAATGTGGCATGACAGCCACATATGAGTCACCTGGATGGTCACCATGGCTATGCAGGATGTCAATGGCCATGGCTACACGCCTAGTAGCAGACATCGGTGCCGACTGTCATGTGTACCCCCGACTGGTGTACTGGCCATGCCTCTCACACCTAGCGGTTGCGAAGGGGAGACAGACATGTTCACGGGGTATCAACGCAGTCGGCCGCTGTGTGCACTGTACTGTGTGTCCATCTACGCAGCTGCTTACTGGGCATGCTCAGACACTTAGAATCAGCACAGTGCAGACAGGCATACACATGGGGCGACGGCAAGGGAGGCAGAATGTGGACCGTCGTGTGTATCCAGCCACACAACAGCAACCCGGCCATGCCACAGATGTGGCAGTTGCGGAGGGGAAACAGGCATGCACCCGGGATATCAATGCAGACGAGCGCGGTGTGCACTGTACTGTGTGTCCATCTACACAGCTGCTTACTGGGCATGCTCAGACACTTAGAATCGGCACAGTGCAGAGAGGCATACACATGGGGCGACGGCATGGGAGGCAGAATGTGGACCGTCGTGTGTGTCCAGCCACACAACAGCAACCCGGCCATGCCACAGACATGGCAGTTGCGGAGGGGAAACAGGCATGCACCCGGGGTATCAATGCAGACGGGCGCGGTGTGCACTGTACTGTGTGTCCATTTACACAGCTGCTTACTGGGCATGCTCAGACACTTAGAATCGGCACAGTGCAGACAGGCATACACATGGGGCGACGGCATGGGAGGCAGAATGTGGACCGTCGTGTGTGTCCACCCACACAACAGCGACCCGGCCATGCTCACACACGTAGTATGTGCTACGCACCATCCGGCATGCAGACAGAGTGCACACACCGCAAGTCATGGCCAGGTAAACCCGTACACACGTGCAGGGTGGACACACATGCAGTCACACGTACACACACAGATGACAGCACAGGCGTCACGAGTGCAGGCTGAACATGTACACACCGTAGTGTACACTATAGCTGCTATGCCAGCACCATGTCATCGGTGCAGCAGTATGCCTCACGGTCCAGAAACTGCATGTGACATATGTCCAGAAGACTATGTGGTGGTGTACGTCCGTCGTGCAGAGTACACATGTACTATCAATGATCCCACAGGTGTGATGTAGTCCACCCGTACCGGTATACATGGACAGGCATGCTCCACACATACCACGGGCCTGACACAGGTATGACACATGACTGCAGCTGTACCACAGTGAAATAATGTCCGGATATGTGACATATGTGATTTCCTGGCTGTGTGCATGGACTGCACGCAGGACACATACGAAGCCTGTGATGTACCACATGCATGACACAGGCGTACGCGGTAATACACACACGAAGGGAAGGCAGATACATGTCTGTGGTATGCACCCCCTACAGGGTGTAGCGTTGTTCACATGGACACATACCCTTGTACAGTTTGCCTGTGACAGCTGTGATACCAAACCACAGTCCATGTTCCATGTATGTTGACACACATGTCACAACGTAGCAATGCATACACACATGGCAACAGGGGATACATGTGACACGTGTACTGTGCACAGTGCAGCCGTGCAGGGGCGGTGTCTGGTGTCCGTAACACAGTTGCAACCCCCTCCTACATGCATACCCATCATGGGGACCGTCATATGGTGGCATAGTAACAGCACGCATGGCAGTCTGTGTGTACACCATTTGTTTAAACAGCTGTCCACATGCATGTGTGCAGGTGCTGGTCACACGTGTGTCACACACCATCCTACCCTGCCATGTGCATACAGTCTGCTATGTCGCCTTTACATGACAGCGCTGCCATGATGCATACCCATTGGCCATGCGGGATCGACCATATGTCACATTGCCACTGTAACCCCTACCACCTCCCATGTGCAGATATTGGCACAGCTGCCAGATACAGTGGTAGTACGCAGGATGCACCACATACCGCTGCACGCCTGCACAAATCCCATGTAGCAGGTGTGGCATTCCTAGCACCAACATGTGTGCAGGAATGTGTGCCCATGTATGCCACAGATCGGGGGGACTATGTGCCACATGCCACACATCACTGTACACCATGGTAGAGATCTGAACCTACCTCAGTGTGGGGTGCATCGATGTGGATGGTGTAGTACATGCAACACGTCATCCCTCCGTGTAGACATGTGTGGCCACCACCATGTCAGTGTGTCAACATGTGTGTATGTCTGCTGCCTGTTGAGAGGGTGTATGCAGATATCGTGTTGTGACTGGACACTGACCACACAGGGTGACCATCCCGTAGTGGTGCTGCATTGTACAGCCCTATCATTGCCATACCTGTGAGCCTTACTGGCCACTTGTGCAAGACCACCCCCTGTGACATGGCGCGTCGATGCATTGTCTTGTGAGGGTGCCGACCACACAGACAGGTGTCCCCATCTGCACAAAATGGTGTGTGTGCCATAGAGGTGTACGCCCCGCGAATACGGGAATATTCCTGTACTGGTACAGCATCCGACTGTCGAACACTGTGCACCACAGCTGACAGGTGACATCTGCGGTCAGTAGCCAGCACACTGCGTACGACACCTGCAGAATGTCACCATACCTGTACTGTGTCATGCCATGTATGTGATGTCTCTGTCCACAGTAGCCTGTGGCACTGACCACAGGTGTCAGGTGCAGTATATGTGTGGACATGTGCGTCATGTACTGTGTAAGCAACGTTACACTGTATCCGGCTCCGTGCTCCGCAGGTTTATGTGTATGACCTCTCTTCTTGCAATCCCGACTGTCTGTTCTCTATATCACAAAAGCTCTGCACCTGCTCCCATAGTATTCCTACATAGATAAATTACATGTATACTAAATGGAGTACTACACTGGCCTAGAATCCCCTTGTGTGCCCACTTCCCTATAGGTGCCTTCTGACCCGGTTACACAGCAAATGCATTCACATTCTCTGGCATGTCAAAGGGTCAATTGCTAGCGACCTCTCCTGTTCAGATGGTGAATCTGGGCATCCTGGCCACTGTTACAGGTGCCTCATGGACACAGACAAGCCGCACCTCCCCCAATGAACATAATACATGTGACAGACGCAACTATATAGCCAGACAGGGGGCTGTGCTCTCTCAAACCATGACCGGCAAGACCACGCGGGAGGGGAAGGACACCATGCACACCACATACCCAGTGTCACATGTGACTATCGCAAATGCTAATCAAACACATGAACACACTAAGACATACCTGGAGGCACTGTAAGACATGTCACAAACCTAACGAGCACTCTGAAGCAGACACACAAGCTACTGCCTCTACAAGACATAGGACATGCAACACAAAGTTCTCAACGTCTGTGTGCTAAACTGTCGAACCCCAAAGGCGACACACACACTGCCAGACACACCTGTAATGGGTGATGCCACTGCCAGACACACCGACGTCCCACCCACCACACTGAACAAGGGAATGATCACAGTATGCTGCCTGCCAGGCACTGGAATACACCACATAACACACGCACTCAGGTCACTCCGCAGCATGTACAGGTATGACGCGGTCATTGCCCATGCTGGTGTCAACGACTGGTGGCATACCACCCTGGGATACATTACAGGAGACATAGAGGGCCACCCAGATTGTGTAGCCCAGGCCGGCATGTCCCTGACCCTGGGCAGTATCCCACCCTCATCAAGTATGATGCCACAATACTGGCTCAATGTGGTCACCCTTGATAATGTGCCTGGTTACCGGTGTCAGTCTGAGGGGATCCAGATTCCTCATACCTGGGATGACATGCTTGGCACGCCACGCCCCTTCGCATGGTATGGCTGGCAGCTGTCGCCCCTGGTCTTCAAGGGTTTGGCGAAGGCACCTGCCACCCCCACAGTGCTCACTGCAGGCACGGCTGGAATGATAAACCTACCACCCTACACTACAAACCTGGAGAACACACAGGATAATACTGCTCACTGCCAGTGGTCTACGGCCAAGCTGCACACCCTCAAATGCCCTCCTCAGTATGGAGGACATCGATGTCAGTGCTGTGACTGAAACATTGGTCAGGGCTGCTGAGAACACCCCAGCACTATCGGGTCATACCCCATATCACGCGTTCAGGACCATAACCCGGACCTAACACAGAAGGAGGGGGAGTCTCCATTTCCATGAAGGATACACACACCTCCATGTTGGCAGAGATGCACATAGCAGCGGGGAATATCCAGGTGCAATTAACCATGGTTAGGACTGCCCTACAGTTTGTTGCATGCTACAGACCACCCTCCCAAACCCAGGGTACCTGCACAGCCTTCCTGAAGACACTGGTGAGTGTGAATGCTCTCACAACACTGTCATATTGGGTGACATCAACCACCCATACATAGACCGGGAACATTACCCAGGACACAACACCCTACGCCAAAGGTCCCAGGTGTTCATACACCTGACTGCTGTGGAACAACCATGCACCATACCCACAAGGGGGGATGTATACCAGTTCTGATCATCACACATGGGGACGATATGCTCCACACAGGATGTACATCCCTCAATGGTGATGTCAGACCGTATAGTGAATCCACTGGTGATCCGCATCCTGCACCCAACACCGGCATGGGAGACCACAGTGACAACCTCTCCACAGCGAACCACACACGTCATACGACCGGTGTGGTACCCTACAAGGCCTCCATGCCAGTGGTAAACACAGGCCACACTGCTGAAACCCTTACAAATGCCTTCTATGAGCACCCCCAGGGATGTCTGCACCAAGCGATCCTGATAACATCAGGACCTTGTCCACCAAAGGCAGGCACATGGTCTGGTGGACCCCAGCCATTGACAAACTGTACAACAAGAGTTGGAGCTAATACATGACAGAGCAATATCAGTACCAGGGAAGGCATCACTGATTAATACCGGCGTTAACATACGATCACACATACAATCATCCAAGGCCGCTTGTGGGAGTGGTACTGCAGAGGACACATAAGACAACCATAGGGCCTTCCTTAGCTGTGGTAGGGACATGGGTGGGAGCACACAATCATGCCCGGAATTACTCCAGAATGGTACAATGATCACTGAACCCACAGACATTGTCAACAAACCAGCGGACATGTTCCATGCATACATCTACCCAAGAGGGACGTATCCATCCCACCAGAGTCTAGCCTCCCAAACATCCCGTATGCCCAGGAGAGATCTGATATCTGTTAAGCGGTGAACACAGCACCAATGGGACCAGATGGTGTCCCTGGCTGTGTGCTACACAACCTCATTGAGGCCCTCGCCCCGCACATAAGGCCGCTGTGTCATCTTAGGCTTACTATGGGCTAGGTCCCTGCTGGATGGCATACGGCAACTGTGGTCCCACTACACCAGGGTAGTGCTCTTATGGACTGTAGACATCCCTGCCCTATCAGCTTGACAAGCCTTGTCTGCAAAGCTGTGGGGAGGTCCATACTGGAGCCCATAAATACAGACAGTGGTGTACAGCCAATACCGGAACATACCCACATCGACTTAGTCAAGGGCAGATCCTGCCTCCCAAACCTGCTCGACCTGTCTGGAGGGGTCACTAAGGCCATTGATGGGGGTGCGTCGGTTTGCACAGACTACCATGACCTGGCGGGAGCGTTCAAACAACACTCCACGTGGGCAGCATGGAAAGGCTCACTAGCGTACATGTGGAGACATATGTCACACGATGGTTTGCCAACTGGATGGAGGTCACACCACACAGGGTTTGTGTTCCTGGTGCCATGTCAGACTCCAAGCTGGTCTCGACTGGTGGCCCACAGGGCTCAGTCCTGGGCCCCCTCCTGTTCGGCATTCAACCTTCCAATGTGCATGCAAACATAGAGGGATTGTGGCAGACAAGGTATGCAGATGACTGCACACCGGCCACCATACTCAACACCCCATCAGACACAGACATCCACCTGGGGTCTCATAGAAATGGATAACTGGTGCCAGAGCCATGGCCTGATGCTACATGCCAGGGAAGGTGTAGACCTACTCAGTGGGAAAGACATGTTCACCCCGACTTACCATATAGGTGGTAATCCATTAAACATGGTGGACGTGATCAGGGACATGGGTACCACACCTGTCGGTAACCTCTGTCGACACTCACATTGCCAATGTGGTTGGGAAGACATTCCACTGTGGCCACCTGGTCAGGAAGGGATTCACATCCACATCAGGGGAGTTCATTGTACCCCTGTACTCTTCACACATCAGACCAATGATTGCATAAAACGCCACATCTGGGATGTACCTAACCTGACACCTGCAGCACTCGGAAGGACCACAAACGTTCCACAACACAGGGATAAAGGTGCTGAGACATGTGTCACACGCTGCCCGACTGAGGGGACTCCGGCTGTATACCTTCTCAGCCCGTCTACTCTGAGGTGATCTGTGCCTGTCATACACGGCCATGTCCGACCTGGGTGACATGGACATGTTCCACCTCCTAGGCTCCAAGCAAACAGGCGCACAGATGCAACTGACAGACACCTCAACACGGACATAAATAGGACGTGCTGGGGGGACAGGGTCATCGCCCAGAGACCCCCTACGACATGGAAAGGATTCCCATCCCATGTGAAGCAGAGCCACTGACTGACTTTGTCCAAGAGTAATCCTGACGTGTGGATGTGTGATCGTAGGTATGCGCCAGGCATCATCTCTGTGTCACTGCTGGACAGAGGGACAGTGAACCGATGGATGTAGTATCCTCATCCTAAGGGGTGGTGACAGCCACACACACTCTGGCTAGGCTTACACATGTTGTAGGGCACATAGGCTGGTATGTACCTATGCGCCTATGTACCTATGTAGGGGTCCATGCAGGTTGCGGGTACCTGTGGTATGCTGATATTGCCAGATGTGCCTGTGGGTAACCCACAGCTACATGTGGGGGACTGATAACAGTGCTCCCAGTAGGCACATGCAAGTACACCATATTTGGCATACAGGTTAACAGAACCAACATGGTGCTACACATGTAACCGCCACGCATACCGTGTACACAGATCAATGTATGCTGCACCTGCACTACATGGTATGTCTGCTGCATGATGTCGGTACACAACCCACGTCACATACGCACCTGTCACCTGTCATACACAACCACTGCAACATACACATCGCGCACTATGCGGACACAGGTATCACATACACCTCTCACTATCTTGTCCACCCTGTGCATCAGAATATGTTTGCATAACCGTGCACCGATGGTGTGGAAAACGGTGCTGCAGCAGAGGCTTCATCATATGCACAGGGTGATATGTGTGCCAGGGGCATAGGCTGTACCAATGGATGACATCATGTGTGTGTGTAAGGGCCGGTGCATATACTGGGCATGACTGTGCAGTATGCATGTGGATGTGTTGGAGCCCTACAGTTGTATCTGCTGTGTGTGGGTATGTGTGTACGCAGTTCAGCCATCTGTGATGCCTACACGGGGTATACTTGGCAGCCCCAGACTGTACAGTGCAGGTTGTATGGCTCACTGTGTCCGCCTGCAGCCACGTGACCCGTGCCTGCCTGGGGTCGCACGGGCACTACCGGGTGGAGGTATGGAGTGGCCACTCTCCGATGACACATGTCCGCTGGAACTGTGTCCACGCTGGGACTGGCCAGGGCCACGTCCACGTGGCCTGCTGTGTCCTGGTGTGGTTGGTGTAGCACCAGCTGCACTACTGCTGCTACCAGCACTGTGTGAGTGGGCATGAGAGGTGGCACGCACACGTCGACCTGCATTAGGTGGTGTTGCTGGCCCACGGCCACGTGTCCTACGCCTCACCCCTACCAGGTGTTCCAGCACAGACAGCTCACGCTCGCGGATTGACATGCCTCGGTTGAGGATTCCAACCATCTCACCTAATCTCCTATCCAGAACATCGGCAAGCTGCTGTTGAGCATTCGCCAATGACTGGATGTTCTCATTTAAGGAATGGATTGCGGCCCTCTGCAGCCTCTGCCCTTCTTGGTTCTGCCATTCGGCACGTGCCTGTGCCGCCATTACAGTCTGAAACATGCGTCTGGTGATACCCGCTGCTGCACCCTGTACGGCAGGTGCATGTCTACCAGAGCTCCTCCTATGAGCAGCACCAGCCACATGCCTGTGTGACACATCACCAGTCATTACACTGGCAACATGGTGTGTACCCGCACCTTCTCTAGCCACCACACAGTCCTGCTCAGTGCCAACAGACGATGACTGTCCTTCCTCTATGGGCAATGGTGATGTGGTATGTGTCGGCATCTGAACCGTGTGCGGAGATGAAGGGGACATAGGTGGGATGTTAACCAATGGCACAGCTTCTGCCCATGACGACCCTGCCTGTGCCTCATGCATATGGTCATCACCGCTAGTATCTGTGGGGACACTAGCATCAGATGGACCGCAAAAGGGGAACGCACCTACAGCACCTGTGGATACAAAGACATACTGTAAGATACATTGCACACACGCAGACACACACGCAGACACACACACACACACACACACACACACACACACACACACACACACTCACGCTGACACACACACATGCAGACACACACACATGCAGACACATCATGCATGTGATATTGCAGGTGGCATGCAGCATTCCCACACCACAGCTCAGTGAATGCAGGCCAGACATTAATAGTGGTAGTATGCATACTGCCCTGGGGTGCACACTACATCAAGCAGGTGTCATTTCAGTAGGCTTGCAGTACACACATTCATGGTAGTTTGCATGCATCACCGTGATACACCGTGTGGCCACAGGCGGGTTAACACTACACATGGCTGGCGTCACTTTGTCATGTACACCGCAAACATGTGCGATAACATCTGGATATGTGGCAATGGTGTCCCACCACATGCACCACATCAAACTGGACGTCACAGTGCAGTGTTATGTGTACAGGCTACAGACAGAATGCATGTGTAACAAGGATGTCTGTGCAGGTGTGGTTGGTGTGAGCTGTGTACATAGCTGTACAGTGGGGAGTACGGGCACTGTGCCACTGCATGGCAGCAAGACACAGGTATGTTTCTGTGTGATGCGTAACATGGGCGCATTGCATTGCCATGTCTGCAACACAGTCATGCTGTTCCACAGCACGTATATGGTAGACATTGGTGGCACCTCCAGTGGCTGCAGACAGGCATTTTGTTTGTCTGGTGTACCACATCAGATGTACAGGGGGTCCACTACAGCTATGATCGCACTATGTGTGGACAGGGTGCAAAGGTGACTACCCACTGCAGATGTACTGTGTGGCAACATGCCTGTGGGTATCACACATGGCCATGTTTGACTGGGTCATGGACAATTGTGTGTGATGGGCATCATGTACACATCTCTGTGGTGGCCCATGTGACATACACCCGTACTAGTCTGAGGTGTCACATTCGAAGGCTATGCAGACATTGTGGATGTCTGCTATGTCGTGCATAGGTCATGTCATGGTGTGACAATGTTGCAGACAGAACACCACGTGCATGGGACATGTCATGTGCCATGTCACAACGTGTGCGCACAATGCAGGGGCATAGGTCACATTGGTAACACCTGTGTGCTGGTCAGATCACAGCTCACTATGTGGTACTGTGTGCTTACCGCAAAGGCATTCCGATGCATACTACACATGCAGCCATTGTAGAACACCTCCACCATTGTATGCATAGCTGACTGCACATATCACACCGATGGGTTATGTGGTGTCATGCCGGTGTATACTAACGGTTGTATCTATTGTACATGGGTGGCGTGTGTGTCGGGTGGTGCAACC
This sequence comes from Protopterus annectens, assembly GCF_019279795.1. Classification (NCBI taxonomy): domain Eukaryota; kingdom Metazoa; phylum Chordata; order Ceratodontiformes; family Protopteridae; genus Protopterus; species Protopterus annectens. Next base: position 1,297,452,178 of record NC_056744.1, on the reverse strand, counting down.
TGTATACCGTGACTGGAGCAGACCCAGGTGTGCATGTCATACCTGGACACATGGGGAATATCTATACAGTGTAACATGCCTATTACTAGCAACAGTCTCACCTGCGACGGACCCATGTCTGTGCGACACGCCAGAGGTACTTGTATAGGGGCGACACAACAGTATACACATTATCCATTACTGTAGCCACAGTAAGCACTGTGCATGTCACATCATGTACCTGTGTGGTAGCATGTGTTATGCACATGTCTGCAAACATAACGTAGCATACTGTAGTATGCAGCTTGTGGCCATATACCTGGCATGTGTTGGTACATTATGTGGTGTACTATGACACCCACACCTACGTCAGTTATCATACACACATGCAAGACTGACTTACCAGGCAGCTCCAGGCTCGTTGGTTGGGAGACACCCACCTCCACGATGGCAGCGAGTGTTTCTGCATGTTGTTCCCTGGGTGTCCCCAGACTGGCCAGGAGCTCCTCCGTGTGTGTGAGTGGGGGCTGGGTTGGAGGCCCACCACCTGTCCCACCTTGTTGTCTGGCGATTGCGGCGGCACGCTGTTTCACGTGCTGAATTAGGTCTGTGCAGTGTCGGCGGATCTGCTGGTAGGTGCGGTTGTTGCCACCCACGTTGTTCACCCTCCTGCACATATCCTGCCACAAGTCGTCCCGTTGCTGTGCTTGTTGTGGCACATGGCTGAATAGTATATCGTAGTTGTCGTGGAGCAACGGGATAATCATGTCATCCTCCTGGTGGCTGAAGGCTGGCAGCCGGGAATGTGGCATTATCTGTAAGACATAATGATGGTGACAGGTCACATTTACACTGATGTACTGGCATACTGCTGGACATACATTGCTATGACATGTACAACATCTGCACAGTAATCTCTGCGATGCATCATGGCAGTGACACAGCTGACGTGTTGCCATCACACCATTAAGCAGTGGGTTTCATATCATATCTGTGTGTCAACTCATCACACTGTACACATACCATGTTGATGGTAGCCTGCTGTGGACATGTGTACCTGCCTGTGCCTGTGTTCATATCAGTTGGCACGTGTCCCAATGTGACAACAGTTGTACTGTTCGCCTGGATGCTGTGTATATGTCAGTAGGCATCACGTACGTGGCCATTATGAACGGCAGCGGTGGCACTGCACACATACACATGGACACCTGTACATGCATGTGTTGTGCCATGTACATCTACACAGCACTGTACGGGTGTTGGCCAACCTGCCACGGCTCACCTGTATTGCACATGTGATACACATGGGACAATGTGTAACCATGTGACATTTGCAGGAAAGGTCATGCATAGCATGCGCACGTTGTCCACACAAACACACAGCACCTGTGACACCACAGGGTGCATCAGTGCCACATTACTGGTGTGGACGGTTGATAGTGCAAGTGCATTTGCCCATCGCACCATGTAGGACTGTGATAGCACGTGCAGCCTTGCTGAGCAGGGCTGCATGGTATGGCAGGGTATGTCACATACATGGCACTGGGATGTGACCCTCCTGGGGGGTACTGATATTGGCAGGGTGGCTGTCATTCCATATGTCATTGCTTATGTGTATATGGACATTACACATGTCTATCAATATGGTGTGGACACTGGCCTTCTGCAAGGTAGGCTGCACGCTGCTTGGTGGGGGTGTGTATGGTGCATGCAGGTATCGCACATCCATGCATACACATTACCCCTGACAGGTGCTATGTGCTGCGATATTGTTCAACACAGTGCTGTATGTGCCCACACACTGCTATCCCATGCACATGGATGTTTGCCTGGCCTGACATGGGTACCACATATGTCTACATCCAGTGCCTGCTGCCACCCCCATGTCAGCTGGTGCACCGCACAGCGCCATCCCTCCCACGGGGAGCATGGTGTTGGGCACAGCATGGGTATCCATGTATGGGGACAGGGATGTTCACATAGCAGGGGCACTGATGGTATTGTCGATCGGACCATACACGTATGACGCACACCTCACACACACAGCCCATTCCGTATGTTGTTCGCAACACTGACACAGCTATACCGCTAGGCCGGGGACATTCCCAGACGTGCATGCACAGATGCGTGCACATCTGTCTGTGGCATGGGCTAAAATAATGGTGGGGTTCGACACATAACGTGTTTGAGTGTGGCTGGCGCAGACCTTCTGTGCACATGTCTACACAGTAAGCCTGTTCTACAGTAGGCAGCGGTGATGTGCTGTACACATGTCGATTCTGCACATTGTGTTGGTGTCTCTCTGTCCATGGGCCAGTGGAGGGACACACAGGGGTATTAGTGAACATATATGCATGCCACCCTGTACTGCTGTTCTGCTAGCTTCTCGGGTGCTACTGTGTCATGGACATGCACACCTTACCCGAACGGGTGGTAGTGGGTTGCCACCCATACCCATCTCCTCTTGTCGGTTGCTATGATCCAACACCCTCTTTGAATTGTATGTTCAGGCTATGCACCTGTGTGGGGCATGTGGGCATGCAATGCACTACTGCATACCTTTGCACCCATTGCAGACCATGTCACACAGGTACACTGGCAGCCATACACTTCACAGCTTGATGACGGTACAACACGTGCTGTACACACATAACACATATCCTGTGGGACATGGTCATATGTACAGGCATGTACAACAGTCACGTACCACTGCTACCCCTACATGACGGATGTGCAGTACATGTGTCGGTACAGCAACTGTCACATGTAGTCATGCAATGCCACTTTACCTACATGGCGTGGTACTGCCTGTGGGGGATATGCGTCTGCATCCATGCTATGGCCATAGCTGACAGTTGTACATTGATATGTGCAACATACCTCCTTTGGTGTTCTCTTGGGTGCATGTCCAACATGGCTTTGCATTGTTTGTGTCTGTCACACAGTCATTGTTATACATGGTTTACATGCCAGCCATGGCGTACTGTGTGTGATTCCATGTACTTTATTGGGATACCGGCATTATACATTATGACGGCGTATTCCAGCCATCACATAGCCTTCCTAGATGACACTGTTAGCCAGCCAGTAGGAGGTGTTCCGCCATCTGCACATAGGTCACACAGTACGAGGGCAGCTGACACCCATTCTGGGGACAGGGTTCTGTCAGCTGTGGATGGGCGTGATGCCGTCGACAACCATGACTGCGCCTGATGGTCACATCTGTATGGGTAACATTCACAACACACACCTACCTTCACGTAGCAACACATCATCCACAACAATGGACATTCCTGCCAGAACAATGTGTGCAGTATGTCTGTATGACCACTGCAGGCACCACTGGTGGCCCCCAGCATGGCAGCCAACAGCACCAGTGTATATCCCGTGGAACCATGGGTTACACCATTCACAACACACCTGTCTCAGATAACCCTGTTGTGGATCACAGTGCAGTTCCACACATCATGTTACACTAGGCATCATGCACTGATATGTTGTGGATGTGTGAACGGCTGTGCAACTCAACATATATGCACATGACACATCACCTGGTACAACATGTCTGTCATACCACATGTTATTGTGACCACCCTGTGATGGCATTATACAGGCTACGTGTACTGGGACATGTGATGGCTCACCGGTATATTCACCCTCTGGGTGTGTGTCTAGCCAAGTGTATGGTAGGCGGTGGTCTGAACACGGGGACACTGTACATTGACCTACTCTGTCACTGCAACTGTTGACTATGCTCATACTGTACTTATACAGGCATGTGGTATCAGACCACTATGACAGTCCTGGTTGACCACACTGCTGTTGCACACATGACCTGCGGACATCTGCCTGGGGTGTGGAGCACACATGTACATCTTCACATGCTATACTGCCTCTGTGGCGGTGTCACATGACTGTCTACAGCAGGGCTGTCACAGGCAGGCACGGCATGCGGTCATGTGAGACAATGCTTGCACCTTCCACTGTGCTGCACACAAGCAAGGCACACATAGTGCACGACTCACATTTATCTGCAGTGCCTGGGACCTGCCTCCATGCTCTGCACAGCACACCTGCAAGTACAGATTGTACACGGATCATACCTCACAAGCACATACCTGGACTGCAACACACACAGGTGAGGGATCCCACATCACACAATGTTTTGCACACATACTGGATATTTGCCGAACACAATGCATCGTAGGTGCTCCATGTTCAGATACCCATGTTTGTGACCGCTACACACGTTGTAACACGCAACAGAGCTTACACTGTACACCACAGGTTACATGCTGTCTGTGTTGTCATACTGTACATTGGGCCTCGGACAGCTGCTACTGCCATGTGCTGACAGCAACCCACACTTCCCTAGAGTGAACACCCATGTACCCACACATGCTTGGGCATGCACCCCACCTAGCTGGGTGACACATTACACAACACATACCATACCTACACTACCCTCAGCATGCACAATACCTCCATGTGTCTGGTGTGTTAAACCTGGGGTTATCCCCTTTGGTAGATGAACATATATGCTTCACGGCCCTGCTAGCCACACCCTGGACACACACCCATCGCAGCATACATGGTACATGTGTTCTACAGCCGGTACTACTGCCGTGGGCTGACAGGGGTTGTTAATGGCATGGCACCCCGGCAGATGGACAGTCTACATGACTATGCTGACACATATCACAGTGCACTTCCGTAGCATGTACGCAATGGTAGGGACCATGCTATTCCACACAGAGACATGGTGGTACTGGCCTTTTCACAGACGCCACGGTGGTGGTCATGTTCCATGCACATCTGCTGTATGGGCACATGTGCAGGCTGTTGCACGGTGGGTATATTCACATGTGTGGGTGCATCACTTGACAGCCATGGTGAGTCATTGTGGTCCATCACATGCTCCAAGGCTAGCTACCTACACATGACTGCCACACATTGCAGTGTGGGTCCTCAGGCAGTGTGGTGGTATGTCTGTGTTGTTTGGCTACATCCACATTCGATGTCACGTACAACAGTCACCCAGGCATTGCTGACTGAGATAATGTTGGCAACATGCCAGGCAATGGTGTACCTACCAACAATACACACTCTCACTCACTACAGGGTTGCAATCCATACATGGACATCGTAATGTCCCTGTGGACACATACATGGTACTGCCATGCACACATTATGTCCTAAGACACTGTCCCAATGTCACCTTCCGAGCTCCCTAGCTGTTATGTCCCGCCAACCTGTTTGGTATGTGTCTCCACACCAGCCCATTGATTTCACTGCTAGCCTGTTGTCGGACATTGTGTACCTTGACCGTCACACTGCCGCATCTATCGCACTACACATGGGTGGCACTGCATTGCACGTGTGGGACTGCATTCGTACACCCATGACTGGGCCATTCTGTATGGCACTGGGGCACATCCTCACAAACGTGCTTCACACACTCATTGATGACCTCCATGCCTTTACTGGGATCCTTGTTGGGCTTCTGTGTGCCACAGCACGCCACATACACATGCTGGCCACCTGTCATACCATTGCATGGGTGTTTGGTGTAGTACAGTGGGCAACAGATCAGACATTGTCCTCAGATTGGCCTTCAGCACCATTCCACATTTTGGTATTGGCAATGTACACATCCACCGTCACATCATACCCTGTGTCTCAGGATGTTAGGCTGTATGACTCCTGGGCAGGACACACAGTGGTGCCAGCATATCATGCTACCTACTACATGTCAGGTACATGTGGCATTACACAGTCCTCAGTCATGGGGCCCCTCATGTTCACTATTTGCTTACATACACAACATGCTGTCACAGAGTACTGTCCATGCCTAGATATCCCACATCTACATACCTGGCACCATTATAGCTCCACCAGCTCATACAGATAACAACTGTACGGGTGTTGGTGTGGCAGATACATCATGTGGGTGTCATGGCATCAGGATGCATGACACATGGTGCATGCACATCACCTTTGCATGGCAACATTCATCCACTGAGTATCACATGGATACTGTCCCCGTACATGCATATCAAATTGTACATGGTTGCTGTACACACACATGCCCCACATGGTGCTGTGGTTGCCATATTCCACTGTGGCATGGGTACACATCTGCAGGGCCACACCTATCTGTACTGTGTATGATGCTGGTACATAAGTAGCCATTGTACCTGTGGCATACACACATCTACACATGGGCAGGGTTACAATACCACATTCGTGGTGTACCTTCCACAATGGCTATGACTTTACATGGCACAGCATTATCATGCCATGATGTGTACCAGGCTCAGACAGTTTACATATGCTGCTGACAGACGGGTAACACATCTGTACACATCTGCATACCACATACACAGGGGTGTCTTCTGCTCTGAGATGGACCATGTCCTCCACATTACTGATGCATGTAGTACTCATACATGGCAATTGCAGTGGGCAGTGTGAACGCACCAGTCATGGATATGTGCACACATGCCACATTGCATGGACTGGGCTTCTGTGTTACTTACGCAGACACAACACACACTGTGCTGAGGAACATAGGTCCTGTGCACATCCCACAGGGAGACACAGTGGCACTGTTCATGTGATAGCTCCCTTGCTATTTGAGTGACATGTAGTCATGGTACCACCACAGCAGCAGTACTGTGTAGACATGCAGTTGACACCCACCTCTTCTGTTCACTGGACACTACCATGGGGAGGTGACACTACTGTGTCCACTGCACATGTGTTTACACATGGACCTGCTGGACTTCATTGTTGCCATATTGCACCTGCTACAGATCGTTTATCCATGGTTACTTGGTGTTCCTTCCATTTCGGTTGGCTATTATGCTACTACTCTGTCCCATATGTACAGGCCATACATATCCTGTTATTGTACATACCAATAGGCCATAACTCCATTATGCATGATATGCCTGTGATACTGTGTATGATGTCTGTCATATCCACCATGACAGCTTTACATTACACATAGTTGACATAGTATCCCCTACTGCAAGGCATACGTGCACGTCGTGCGCACATTACATATGACATCGACGGTATATGCCCATACACATGTGTGCTGTGACAGTATACATACATGTCCTATCCCCTGCTATGGCACTTCCTTGTTGGACATCCACTGCCAGCATCGGCGTGTGGTGTGGCATTGTTCTGTGTTCTGCCCCCCTGTGGCAGCCCTTGTGTTATCCCGGCTGTGTACATGATGTCCCACTGCTGTGCACACGGTGTCCACAGTCATTGGTATGCTCAGCAGGATAGCACTACATAACCACCTTTCACCACTCTCTGCATTATGTACATGTATCCTTACTTACAAACACCATTCACGTACAGTGCAGCTTCGTCATACACATCATGCATTACACACCCGTACATATCATGGGTTCTACATACCTTTATGTGTTTCCTTCAGTTTTCGTTACGTGTCTCGCTATTGCGTTTTCTCACTATATCCGTTTGTAGGTTGTAGTTCGGTATGAGCATACGGTTTGAATATCCTGGGAGTCATCCTTATATCCGTCGTTACCTGCAACATGTGGGTTCATCACACCAATGGCTGTTCCTCAGTGTGTACTTGTACGCATATCACCTGTGCATCTACTCCATTCGTACATTACGCGTCGTAACTAGGGCATGGTTGCATTCCTCACCTGGGCATTGGTTATTTGCCCTACCTTCGTGGAGATGGTCTGTATTGTGTTATGCTATGTGTAACTGCAGCCACTATGTGTGGCGTCAGGTACATTTCGCACTGGTGTTAGCCATGGATTGTGTGTGTTGGGTATGGTATTCTGTTCGACATGTGGGTGTCACTGTCCTGACGGCGTATGTTGATGGCGTCTTGCATTCGGATGTGTAACATAGCTGTTGTATTCCTTTAAACAACGGATGCAAGTATGCATCCGCTATTGATAGTGTTTCCCACGTGAGATGTTGCGGTTATGCAGCTGTCATTGACTGCCTGTATGTTTGTGCTGCTATTATGGCTTGTATCCCTTTGATATGTGCGATGGAGAATATCGGCGGTTGTAGGTGACGGATACGGGTTGTGGGCCTTGCATCTCTACATACACGGTATGCTTGTCTGTGTGCTCCATCCCTGCCTGGGAAGTTGGCAGTTACTTGTCTGTTGTTCTGGGAGTGTAGGTAGTGTTGTTGTCATGTGGTGTTGGTATCGCCTGCGTGTGTGCTTCCTGCATGTATTCCTCCGTCACATCGGTGGTATATCTGCGGTTGTTTGTACGTGACGACTATCCATTGTCATTCTGTCCCGGATATTTACAGTCATTGTGGTCCTGTACTTTGGACAGCCTATTTGCTAGTGGTTGCCACCTCTTCAGGTGGTGATTGCTTGTTTGACACTTGTAGAACACACAGTGGTGTTTACGGGCCGATACGTGGCCACGATCAGTACCAGGGTAGCATATGCGTATTTCCGCGGTACATAGCTATTGCTGTGTGACTTTGCCGACGTATCGTTTTGCAATTAGCATATCGGTGTCATACATACGGTCAGGATTTCTACATATGTCCTTTCCATTTCATGTTGGCTATATTCCTGTGGTACATTCTGGGACATTTTCACTTTGCATTGTTATACGTCGCCACATGCCTAGCCAGGGAGGGGCTCTCAGTACTACTTTGGGAGTACTGGTGTACATACGCCTGTGGTTCCTATACTGTATGCCTACACATGTTGTTCCACTCCGCCTGTCACATGGCACCAACATACACATTTTACAGTGGCACACACATTACACTCGCACAGCGGAACACACAGCACCATCACCGCACACGTGCACATACTGAGGCAGTCACAGGGATGGTTGCACACAGTACCTGCGTGGCCCACATCATCGGTGGCAGTGTTTATCTCCACCCTCATATCATCATAGTATTACCCGCACATGTACTGTTACTGTACTGTGGCCTGGCGATCATCCCGACTCACGGTTATGCATTTCGATATGTTGAGCTTTCCATGTTCTGTTAAACCTCCCGGATGCTCAGGTTGTAGTTCACTATGTTTACTATGTACAGATATTGCGTGTTACTTCTCTGTCACCTTGCATCCCTCTCATTCCCTGTCTTACCTGTTGTACTTTATATGTATATGTGTACATATATTTCTATGTGTGTGGTTATATCTATCTCCATATCTGTATATGCACATATGTACATGTCTATATGTATACACCTTGCAGCGAACATGGCAGCATACAGCAACGCCGTCTGCTGTAGGACCCACGTACGGTTCAGGTGTTGGTGTTCCATGCTCCGCTAGCTGTTGGGTGTGCAGTGTTTGGGTGCTGCCTATGTTGGAGTCACACATGGGGCCACCCATACGGTACACTTTACGGGTGGCCATGTTTGTGTGCCGTCCATTTCACTGTGTGTGCAGGTAGGAGGTGTCAGTCCATGGGGCCTACGCTGTCAGAGTATGTGCTATACGTTCCCTCTTTGCCAGGGCATAGGCATATTGGGTACGCCTCCGTCTGCCTACTGGGGCTGGCACAGTGTGTTCATGGTCCTGAACCCTCTGTGCCTGTACTGGCCTTGGCAGTTGTGGTGGGCTTTGTGGCCCTTCACCATTATGTCCCTGCAGCAGCTGCTTCCGCAGGATCATATTATGTAGCATGGCACATACTATGAATATGTGGGCACATGTGCCTGGAGAGTACTGCAGGGCTCTACCGGATGTATCCAAGCACCGGAACCGTGATTTCAGCATCCCAAACACACGCTCTATGATTATTCTGGTTTGTGCGTGTGCCTCATTATGGCGTTCTTGCATGTGTGTGTGTGCATTTCTGATGTGAGTCATCATCCATGGCTCCAGTGCATAGCCAGCATCCCCCACAAGGTGGCCTTGTGTGATGTCCCCCCTGGTGAATACCTGATACAGCTGTGAGGCATGCCAGATATGGGAGTCGTGGTAGCTTCCAGGGCTGCCAGCACACACATCCATGATAATGCCCTGCGCATTGCACATGACCTGGCAATTGATGGAGGAATCCCTTGCGGTTTATGTAGCGTCTACCCTGCTCCCCAGGTGGTGACTTGATTTGTATGTGCGTACAGTCTATCGCACCCAGTACCTCCGGGTATTGTGCCACACGGTGGAAGTGGCGCATATTGCTAGCCAACTCCTCCTGAGATCTGGGGAAGTATATATGCTCATTGGCATGTGGTAACATGGCATCCAGAAACTGGTGTAGTACCCTGGATGCTGATGCCTGTGAGATACCCATTATATCCCCAGTTGGCCTTTGAAAGGTACCTGTGGCCAGTATTCGCAAGCTTACACATACCTTTGTATCCACTGGGATGGGCTCCCCTCTGTTGTTTCTTGTTCTCAGGTGTGGCCGGCACAGCTCCGCTATTTGCTGTAGAGTGTCCCTATCCACCCTGTAATGCTCTACTATCTCCAGGTCTTGTAGACTCTGGTAGGTTACCCTTGGTCTGAACACTCTCCTTCTCCTCTGAGGCCTACGGTAGTTGTCGGCACCCTCCTCCACAACTCCGTCTGTCTCTAACACATGCTGATGGATCACGGCCACGGCGGCACCCAACATGTACATTTTAAAAGTTCCCCGTGTGTTTACACCTAGAGTGCGGCGTTTGGGAATACACGGCTGTGTGTTGTGTACATTCACACTTTATACTGTTGTGCTGTACACCCGGTAATGTCATAGGGTGTGTCTGTGCGGCCGTATCTGTGGATTATCTTCCGTGTTTTACCGTTGGCACTGCAGCGCTGTTGCCTTTGGTGTTGCATTACTCTTGCCTGCATTGTATTAGCTTTCGACCTTACCTTACTGTTTCTGCACGTTGCGCCTACTATTTCCTGGCTTGCATCCTGCAGAGCTCTGTCATGTGTAGTTTCTGGGACATGGCATATCGTGAGTTTTGTCTGCCACCGCCGTTATGCTGCCTGTCTACTTGGCTCTGCTGTGTCAGTTCTTCACTCTTTGCAATCTGCTACCTACCCTACTTTCTTTGCATTCATATGCCTCCCCTATCCCGTTTTGCAGGTTTCTGCATGCAGAGTTGTCAGCTGCCGCCAATTGGCCTTCGTGGGTTGATTGGTGTTGATTGCTCATTACTACTCCAGTTTCACTGCTTCCACATTTCCTCATATTCTCAGCATCACCTTCCTGTATCCGTTATTGTTGACGGGGCAGGCGTCACATGACTGGGTTAAGGGAACGTAGTCATCCTCATGCATATGCATCTCTGCGCGCATTGTGTGCTCACAGCTCAACTATTTCCCCACACGCCGGTCCTGCTGCTGTGATGTGCGATGTACAGCCCATGTTTTCTGGGCTCCAATGTACTTCCTCCTACAGTGGCACACCCCTCTGCGGTTGACATGTATTCCCTCTGAGCCACTCCTCGGTGTATTACCGCTGCGCCGTTTGGTCCAGCCTTACGCCGGCGGGGGTTTTGCGATTCAGTATCATCTGCCTCATTTGCATGGCATTGACTACTAATTCATAGTTACGGCGCCGAACACTGCCGCGACTCCTTGGCAACCCTTGCACCGTGGATGTGGCTTTCCATGCATACCATGGTGTATTGTGTCTTTGAAGCTGATGTGTATTACACTGCTCTTTTATGACATTGTCATATTATTTCATTGTTTAGCACCTTCTGCGGACATGTCCTGGGGTTCTGCTGTGTGTTTCTGTGGACATACCATTTATGTCATTGTTTACGTGTTGTGCATGTTTTCTTTTGACATTCTCTGTGTCTTTCGCCATTGGCATGTGGCAACTGTGTGATACCTGACGTTGACAGCCTTCCGTTACTCCTATGTCATGTTTGGGTAAATGTAAACCGTTTTTTTTGGTTTACATTGCCGTGCCCTTATGCTACGCCTGCGCCACTTCGTGGATCGCTATATGCCTTCATTTGCATGGTGCAACACCGCACATGGGGTGTTTAACATACCTATGCCGGAGGCAGCGCAAATCCGGTGCACGCCGGTAGTGCACGTGGATTTGGATCGTACCTGAATCGCTCGGCGGCCATATCTGGCGTTGTAACGCCTACGCTATGCATGCGCCTGGCGCAAGGTTCATGAATCCCGGGGCTTTTTTCCGAATTGTTAGATATTATTTTAACATCTAACTTTTTCATCTTTAACAAAGAGTATTACTTGCAAAAACAAGGACATGGGTTCACCATGTGGCGCTAGTGTCGCAAATTTATTTGTAGCATATTGGGAGAAACATCACATTTTCAATAACTCTGATGTCATGCCACGGGTTAAGTATTACACTAGATTTCTTGATGACATTTTTATTTTATTTAAAGGCAATGCAGATGAAGCTACTGCTTTAATTGACTTTTTCAATTCTACTACTAATTTTCTTAAATTTACTTATCACTTTAACACTGAAGAAATAGATTACTTAGATGTAAAATTAAGCAAGGACACTAGAAATGGCTTATATTTTTCATCAATATTCAGGAAAATTACTTATTGTAACTCCTTCCTACATTACACAAGTACACACCCATTTAAACAAAAATGCTCTATAGTCAAAGGCCAATTTATTCGAGCTGCAAGGATGTGTACTCTTGGTACAGCATTTTATGCAGAATGTCATCTTTTGAAGGATATGTTTACTAACCAATGCTATCCCCCATTGCTTATTGATGAAATATTCCAAGAAGTTGAGTTAAAACGAAAAAATAGAATATACATCCCATTATTAGGTAAAGAAGTTCTAACTACCCTAGAGGACAATATTAATATTATAACTCTACTTCAAATATTTCAGAAAATCAGAGCCATTTATGTATCAAATCAACTAAACGTTTTACCACCAGTTTTATAACTACCTTTAATACAAACTCTGACTAGATTAGGTCAATTGTTTTTAAAAACTGGTGTCTTATTAGGAGTAACCAACAATTATCAGAAAAACTAGGGCTTAACCCTATGATAGTATATAAGAAAGGTAGCAACCTCAAAATGTTATTAGAAAGAAATAAAGATGTGGACATTTTTTCAAGACATAAGGGGACATTTACTTGTGGTACATGTAAATGGTGTAACTATTTGAAAACAGCAAATTCTTTTACTATCAGGGACAAAAATACTACATAAATTATAAACTTAACTGTGAGTCTAAATCTATTATTTATTTAGCTACATGTGACTGTTGTTCAGCCTTCTACGTTGGAAAAACGGATTGAAAACTATGTGAAAGGCTGTATGAACATATTTATGCCATAAGGAAAAATAAAAGTGATAATGCTTTAGCAAAACATATTAGTAATAATCCGGGCCACAGCTTCCATTTTTTAGCTATTGACCATGTCCCTTTTGCCATTAGAGGAGGTCCGTTCTCTTTATTACTGGAAGCACGTGAGTTAGAATGGCAACTGACTTAGACGCATTCAGTGTACCAGGTTTAAATGAAAATTGTAATATAACCTGTATACTGAAATTAAGAAGTACCCTGAGGTAAAATAAAATAATATACATGATTTTAAACTACGATTTTAATGCGCATTACAAATACAGTAAATACATACATTTTAATATACTTTGTATGTAATTTTTTCTACATTCATGTATCAACTAGGTCCTACACATGCATACCTTATACTTATACAATGCATAACTCATTTAATGAGGATGCACTCTCATATAGAGAAGTCAATGGTTCTTATACATTCAATAACTGTTGGTATAAGTATAGTGTTTAGATTATATTTGATGCAATTTTTAAAGACGTGCTATTGCTGAAAATAATAATAGTTGCTATATAATTTTAATTTTGTTTAAACAGCGTATTACCTGCTGTCTTTTATGCATTTTTTATGCTTTTTTGCATTGGTTTTTTGCATTGAATGCAAGCTATGTTTTACCAGAGTTAGAAACCCTTGCATACTAAATTATATAGACCATTAATTTTGCATAAAGATTGCTAGTTTTAACTGTTTTTTAATTGTTTTCTAAATGTTGTATACTATAATTATTAAAAGTTTATTACTGAATGACTTACTTCTTTTGTACATGTCACACGTCACTGTATGGGAGGCCTTTTTGTGAATTTATGTGACGTAGTGGGTATGTACTAGCGCCATGGAAGGTTTAAATATTTGGCGCTTTTTGTCAGTTTCTCTGAAGAAGTTACTGTTTCACAGTAGCGAAAATGCATGCTTTTGTAAAAATAAATCTATGTTCAGGACATTATTTACTTTGGGACATCCTTGGCTTCTTTTGGATTACCTGTTCCCCTTTTTTGTTTTTTTTGGTTTTCTGCATTTTTTACTGATTATTATATTTGGACATGAAGTGACTACAGGTATGCAGTTGTACATTACACAAGTGTGAAGGGCTGTTTCTGTAAATACGTACGGACCATACCTCTCAACCTCTTAGAGCACCGAACCTGCGCAAAACCTACACGATGGGGGGACAATTAGGGGCAGATTTTAACAATTACTCTTACAAGCTTAGAACATTGATAGAATGCTAGGTTTTGCATTAGCATGACTTTTCTGCAGGTTGTGGAGTCTTATACTCAAGATATTTCTCATTATTTAGTGACGTTAATCCTCAGCTATTTACCACACTGGTGCAGATTGTCGGAGGCACACACCAACACTATGGGGCAAACCTGTGGTCATTCTTAGGGTTGCCACCTTTTTGACTGCCCAAAGTGGGACATGTTCTGTAGAGATGTCAGATTTTCCAGGACAAAACATACCTGCAGCTGTGCATAGTAGTGAACGTTAACCTTTTTGTACATATAATAGCTTATTCTAGTAACATTTGAATTGCTTATGCTACTTCACATAACATATTGAGGATTCATATATAAAGTAACCGTTTTATGCGACTATTAAAGTAAATTAGGAAATAAACTCTCAGGACATTTGCTATGTCTTGATTTTTTTCACAGGACACAACTGCCTACAAAGGGACTATTGCTCGCAAAGTGGGACAGGTGGTGACCCTAGTCATTCTGCGAATATCCAGACAGTTGAGTGGTATGGCATGGACCTCTGTAATATGCTGTTGTGTTCTGGCACAGCAGCAGCTCAGCATTAAAGACTACAGTCGGGAACGTGCTGACAGACAGTTGGGTTTCAGACTTCATACTCCAGACATTAATGCCAATTTGAAACTGTTATTCTATCAAATTCTATGTTTCTAAGAGCTATATTTACAGAGTGTCCCTGTTTTTGGACCTTTGTCTCACTTATATTCACGGCTCTGTCCAGATATCTTGCTCACACAGGTTGACAGGTATGGTTAGTAATGACTGCACACAGTCAGTGTCCCTCACACTTGATCAGGGTTGACCTGTTTACATCAGTGTCTTCCTCACCCTCATGCCGTTTTCCACTTTGCAAATGTGTGCATTATATTCTCCCTCCTATTCGTGTCTGGACACGTGCATCACAGGAAGGTATTTTATCCTGGGTGGTAGGTTATGCATGCCCACTTAGGGCTGGACAGTGCCATGGACCTCCACTGCACATTCTGACTTGTGTCCAGATATCTACTGGATTGGACATCATGTCGTTATACCCATTCTACTATTTACACAAGTTGGTCATCCCATGAGGGATATTCCAAAAATTGGACAAGACCAAAACAAGTTAGACACCGAAGATTTTTGTGGCTTCACAAAAACGTGCAGGGGGGTTTACCTGCAGGGGATACATGGTTTGCAATCCTGACACTACCTAGGGTGACAATATCTACTACATATGCATAAGGGTCACTGTGTGCAGCTGTTTCTGCAACAAACCAGTGGACCAAGTACGGCTGGATTTGGTGGACGTTCTGGTATGGTGGCAGGTTGTGTGTTGTGGAGGGTATGCTGGGTAGGCTATTATGCATCCAGGTGTGTTGCATTTGTTATGGCCAGTTCCATCAGGGCCCATCTGTGGGTATGAGACGGTGCCGTAACTATACATTTGTCTCGCATATTTCCATATTCATATGTTTGTGGGATTGAGTTCTACACTATGGCCTGTCTGCTTGTCTTGCAGCTGTTTCTACATGAGGTTGTGTTTCTTTCCACTTCACCCACTGTCCCCTCATACACCTCTGGTTCACCTTTTCTGCATACAACACAGGTATCGCCTTTGAGGAATTTACCATTAAACACCCACCCCTCACACGCAAATTCCTTACACCCCATAGAGCACTACTTTGGTTGTTGGCCCATGACATGGCCAGAGTTACACATTGACTACCCTATATGTGTCGGGTACCTTTATGGTTGTGTGGACTACCATGCCATGTTTGGTTTCCACATGCTATGCCTCACGCACATAGGTACACGCCCGAACTTCACTTTCATTACTTAATTGATGTATCCGGGTACTACCCGTTCGACTGTGTCACATACACATTTGGATTAAACAGCTGCCTTCCAGATTTTGCCAGCCTGTTCAACTCATTGGTAGGATGGCACCTTTTCCTATGTTCAAGCTATTCCTTACACATGTCCGACTGTTGTGGACAATGCCTCCCCACAGTCGACGGTTGTGTTTCCACCTTTTCAATTGGCCACAGTGTGACATAGGGTTACCACCTGTCCCACTTTGCGATGGACAGTCCCTCTTTGGGCAGTTGTGTCCTGACATGTAATTGTAAACATGGCAAATGTCCTGAGATTTTAGGACAAACATATTTTTATATTTTATGTGATAGTTGCATTAAACAGTTAATTCTGTATCTGAAATACCTGACTGTTATGGGAAACAGAATAAGCGACTAAAATGCTACAAGAATATGCTTTTCTGTAGGCAAAACAGTTATGTTCTGTCCTTTGTACAGGCCATGGGTATGTGTCGGCCTGTACAATCTGATGTCTGTATCAAACATGTCCCACTTTGGCCATTTGTAAAGGTGGCAACCCTACTGTGACAGTTGCGGTGAACACAGCATATTTTACAGGCTGACACATACCCATGGTCAGTTCGGCAGATAGAACTTTCAATTCTTGCCTATATCTAAGCTTATTCTTGTAGCATTTCGGTATCTTATTCTGTTTGTTATGACATTTATGTAATATACATCCAGTGAAATACGTTTAATGCAACTATTGCATGACATCTACGGAAGAATTATGTCCTATATTCTCTGGACATTTGCCAGTTTTACATGTTTGTGTCAGGACACATCTGCCCATAGAGGAACTGTCGCTCGCAAAGTGGGACAGGTGGTAATCTTGGTCGACAGTACGGATCATACTGTTCCTTTCGGCCTCCATGTGTCCAAATTGTTATGGCTGTTTATATGCTCCTTCTGTTTCATTTACATGCATATGCTATTTCCTATCACATTTGCTATGTGAAATACGGACATACCTTTTGTATGTGACTATTACATGGCTTGTATTTTGTTATGGACACATCTGCACAGCTATGTTCCCTCCCTCACATTATGGTTTGGCTGGTGACCCTCTCCGTTGGACTGGACGTACCTACTGGTGGCGCGCGAACATATGATACATTTCACTTCCACATGGTATAGCTATCAACACTACATTGGACTACAGGCACACTGTTTTCATGTCATTTGTTCATGGGTAGGGACCCGTTATTCCCTACCGTGCATTTGTGTTTGATTCTTCATTTTCTGTTCGCAGGGACTCTGCTTTGCATACGTTTCAGTCACCACGGACACTGATAGGTACGATTACTATTGCTGGCGGAATAAAATATTCAGCAGTTTAGGTTGCTTCTCGAAAGCCGACATTGACACGCCTCCCTGCGCAACTTCGATATGCCCCTTGCACTCGCGCACGTTTCTTATGCACGTGGCTGTGGTGGCTGCGTGCCTTCATTAATATGCATATGGCGTGACTACTCCATATATAGGCCGCACGGCCGGTGCAAGCCTTACGCTGGACTTGCGCCGAGCTTCATGAATCCCAGGGTCTATGTTTTTTCTTGCATCTGCTATGTTTCTTATGACCAGAGATTCTTTGAAATGTACTTATGACACTGCTGATGTTGTTTCCAGAGATGCTGCTACTGGCTTTGCCTTGAGAATATTTGTCTGGTTACACTGTCAAAATTTACCACATTTTAAATCCTCCCTTAGATAAGAAGTTATTTGGTCCATTCTCTGTGAAGGTCCTTAAGAAGTTTGATGGAAGGGGAAAGTTAATTCAGGGGGCTACCCATATTTTTCAATCCTACCTTCCAAAATATTGCCAAAAACTTTCTTCCATTTCAGGTTACTCTTTCAGGAAGTGTACCCAGCAAGTACACTTATGCACTGAGGCACTATACAAGTGTGTTTAAGTGTACCCAACAAGGTTCTGGTAAACAAAAATAAAATAACCAAAACAAAAACAATGACAGGGTGGCTCAAATAAGAAAGGAGGCCCTTCTCAGAAGCAATAACAACTTACAAAAATCACCCTGGCAATCTAGGAAATTTCAGGCAGTTTTTGAGTTTTTTTGTGCCTAGTTTGCATTTATGGTTTGCTGTTTTGCCCTTTGGTTTATATACAGCAATGAAGCTGTTAGTGTCTGGCTTCTGTAATAGCCTATTTCAGGTTCCAGGGCATTCTAATTTGTTCCTATTTAGATGATTGCCTGATTTTTGCATATTTTTTTACAGCAGCTTGTCAAGAATCTGTGGTTTGGGTAGCAAATCTATTTTTCAACTTGGGATTTCAAGTGAATGGAGAGAAATCGTCTCTTATTCACAAGATAATGGTTCTAGGATGTCTTCTAGATTCAACATTTATTATGGTAGAAAGTTCCAAGGAGCCCTTTCTGATATTTTCCTACTGACTCTGGCATTTCCCAAAGAAATTCTCTGGATTTTAGGGTTTATGGCCTACTTTTCACATCATTACCTTGGCCAGACTTCATGAGTAAGATTCTATGGTTTGCAAGTTAGTTTGGACTTCACACCAACACCCTTTATCATTCCAATTTCAGTACTAGAGTTTGTGAAAAGAAATTAAATTGGTGGGTGAATCAGTTTTCTTTCAACCTAAGTCTCACCTTTTCCCTGCCAGCACCCATTCAGTCTGCAGCAACAGATATCTCAGACTTTGTATGGGAAGGTATTCCAAGGGGATAAAAGTGCAGGGTCGCTGGGACAAACAAACAAGACAGGTGGCCAAGTCAGCTAATACTCTATGCCATAGTTGGCAAGGTCCTGGGTTCAAGATTTGCCAGGGTGATAATTTCAGGGTGGGAGGTTGGCATAATGGTTAAGGTGCTTACCTTACAGACACGAGTTTCAGGGTTTGATTCTCACATGGGGTAATTGGCTAGGCTAAAAATGGCCCTCAAGGGCAGTAGCCTAGTACTAATCTATGAACCTATGAACATAAATGGCAAGGAAATTATGGCTCTTATAAATTAATTCAGATCTCTGAACCATCAATGGACTCCAGGCCCTCTGTTAGTAATCACAGGCAACATTAATGATGTATTCATTATTCTTGGGACACAAACAGTCATGTTCCTGTATAACTTTCAACCATTTACTCTAATAACCAGAGTTCTTCTAAAGATTCTGAAGGATTCTCCAAAGATAACTATTGTGATCCCCTTTTGGCCAAGGCAACAATGGTTCTACCTTCTATTGAACATGGCCAAGGTCAATTACCACAAGCTTTTTCACATACTGGGCTTACACAGGACTGGGGTAGTGTAATACCCTCTTAACCCTCAACTGACTGCCTGGATTATAGAATTCTAATTCATTCCAGGCACCCTTTTTTTTTTTTGTTTAGGATGTGCAGCAAGTACTAAAGGAGGCAAATAAACCTCTTACTGGAAAATCATATATGAGTAAATGGAAAAGATCTTCTAGCTGGTTGCAATCCAAAAAACAGGATCCTTTTAAGGATCAAACTCATGTGTTTCTTCAGTGTTTCTGTGAACTGTTATCCTTTTGCCTATCTTATTCTTCTATTACGTTTTATCTTTCAGCCATATCTGCTTGTCTGTCCTTAGACTCACTCTCCCTTTCTTCTTTACCTCTTAGGAAGCACATTTTGAAAGGAGTGTTATGCATCCACCCATCATGAAGACAGGCTCTTCTTGTAATCTAGAAATCTTGAGGCTGACTTGAAGTTCTTATCTTAGAAAACATTATCCCTTAATGTCTATAAGAAGAGTATCTGAGTTACCATCTCTTATGTAGAGTCACTCCATCTCATTTTTTACAAAGATAAGGTAAGTTTGAGAAGAAATCCTTCCTTTATGTCTAAGTTTGTTTCAGCATTTACATTATGCCATGCTACTGTTTTCTTTCCAGAGCTAAAGAATCAGAGAGAGAGAGAGAGAGAGAAAATGTATCAAGTTCTGCATGCTCAGAGGTGATCTCTGCCTAACATACAAAGCTATGTCAATCCCAAAGCTGTTGGACATGCTGCACTTAAAGAAATCCCAATCCCTCTGAGCTACATGCTCTAGGGACCTAAATCATGTCACCACAATAAACAGAACATGCCGGAGGGATAGATTCCTGTACCAGATATTTCCCATACTCTGGAATAAACTACCTATCTATATCAAACAAAGCTCCTCATTAGCACTCTTGAATAAAAATCTTGATGATTGGATGGGAAATAGGAAATTCACCCCGGGGACCACTTCTGTGGCTCTGCTTGACAGTGGCACAGGAAAATAATTTTCTTGGGTGGCAAAAGCCAGGGTACCTTTTTGGCTGAGCTTGTATAGGCCCTAGGGCCAATAGCTTAGTACCTACCTATGAACCTATGAGCCTATGAACCTATGTCAATAGGTAACTCAGATACCTCACTGACAGAACAAAGACCTTCATGATATCTGATCAACTTTTTCTCTCCTATGAAGGTATGAAAAAAGGATAACAAAACAGGATAAATGTCTAAACAGGCTGTTGTCCTATACTATTTTTTTATCTCACCATAACACGACACTTCATACTCTACCAAGGCACTTGTTATTTCTGTGGGATTTTGGAAAGGGTGGACTCTATAAATATATTAGAAGCAAAAACTAGTCCTCTGTGCACACCTTCACTAAGCACTACAAACTAAATTCCTTTTCTAGGGTTTTGCTTGGAGTATTCCACAAGGGATCCTGGACTCAGACCAGCTTTCTTCTCCACCCCCCCCCCCCATTTTCAATAAGCTATGGTATTTGTCCCATATTGCTTAAGGCTACTGCAGTGGTGATTTAATGATGAATATAGTTCAGCAGTGTAAGTAAAGTTAACAATAGATGTTTGAAAATATTATTGCTGCAGTAGTAGTCAAAGTATGGGATTCTTTTGTTTTCATTTTCTTAGGTGGCAGGGCTCTTGCCTCCTGAAGTATTTTGTGCCATAACCTCTGGATTTACTCTGCATTACTCATGCATACCACTGGCTAGTGCACATGGAAGGAGCTTTAAAGCTTTAGAAGCTGTCTGGCTTTTCAGATCCCTGGCAAGATGCCCCATATTATGTAAGGCTAATGCGACAGTGATCTATACAATCATCTACTGTTATGGAAAGTTTACCTCCAGAACTTTACTTTCCATAAGAATCATTGAATACTGGAGTACAGGATGAAAATAAAAATATAGCATAGTGGCTAGTATTTGCCAGTCACAAAAGTGTAGTGGACTGCTTCTGGATCTTGGTTGCCATAGGGGAAAAAAGAATCTGACCTAAGCTGCAGTAGGCATATAAGGACAGTCACTGATTTGGATGCAAAACAGAATTCCCGAAAAAAAAAAAAACTTTATAATGCTGTTGTAAAAACAATAAAAATAAAAAAGGGGATCTGTGACAAAAAAATCCTGGCAATAATGCTTTGAGTTGTATTCATTATTCTTTGCCTTGCTACCAGCATGCAAATTTTATCTTATGAAATATTCATAACATTAAATAATCTTGGTTTCAAAGCTGGCCTAAGGCACTGTTTAACCTTACAAAATCAGTACAGAATCTAATTTTGAGATAAGGTTTTATGTCAGTGGGTAGCTGTTGTTGTTTCTAGCAGTGTGTTTGTGACAAGTAATTAATTATTTGTATACATTTATCTGATTTTCTAATATTATATCACATGCTAGCATATATTTTACAAAAACATATTTTTAGATTATTTCCAAAGACACTACACTGAATTTTGTTTTTAAATGCTGCTCTAAAATACAGCAGAAGTGGCAGAGGATAAAAATTCCAAAATCATTTGAATTATCCTAAGACTTAGTAGATTATGTACTTATTGTTGGACAACATAGATGCTGCTGTTTAAATTTAATATCCTCAACTTCTCTATATTATTGTTTTGCTTGACTTATCCAAGTATTATTTAATTATACACATGTTCCCAATATAGTTCCATGCTATAATTTGCTACTTCTGAAAATGTACTGCATAAGCCAGGTGTAATGGGCATTTTTACACACAACAAGCACAT
Organism: Protopterus annectens; assembly: GCF_019279795.1. Taxonomy (NCBI): domain Eukaryota; kingdom Metazoa; phylum Chordata; order Ceratodontiformes; family Protopteridae; genus Protopterus; species Protopterus annectens. The sequence goes on along the minus strand of NC_056744.1, from coordinate 1,297,429,748 downwards.
TGAAAATACTTATATTTTACTAGAGCTAAGAGTCAACACTGCAAAGCAAAAATATAAAAAAGCCAGTTTACTGGTAAAGTGCTTGCAAACGCAGTGTCATTTTGTCTGCATTGTTCTTAATGGTATTACAACAGATAAGAATATTCATCTGTGAGAAGCAAATTAAATTGTAAAATATACCACCAGGCACCTTTGCTTACTAACCTTAATGATCGCAGTACTTTATGATGATGATTCCTTTCTAGTAAAACAATGAAGCAAGCTCCAAAGATTGTGCACCAGTATGATTGCTGTTTTTTGAAAGCTACAAAACTGGCATTTTTTTTTTAATTTTAAGAACACTGAAGCATATTTCAGTATTCTTCGCCTTTATATTATTCTATTTTTAAGAATGAACGTATCTAATTTAGTTGATTTAAAGCAACAGTGCAACTTTTTTTCTAAAAATAAACACAGAGATAATTAATAAAAAAGCATGTCTTATTTGCACAGGCAGCTGTACAGACACTGGGCGTTCTTTTGCTGAATTATACTTTTCTATGTTATTACCAACAGCAAACAAGGAAAAGAAAGAAAACCTAACATGTAGTTGTTTAGTGGATGGTTGAAGCATTGGCTTTGAAAGAAGAGGGGTAGAAAGACATGCATCCAGTTTCAAATTAATCTGACAAGGACAAGACACATTTAATTATTAAACAATCAATAATACTGGAAACAGTGGACATTATTTCCTTGATAATGCCCATGCTGAAGGGCATTATTTCACTTAAGGAATGGGAGATCTCATAAATTGGTTTGTATCTCTCTATTTCCTTTATTACAATACACATTTTTTTATTTTGATGTAAAGTAGTTCCTCCAGCCAATGTTTCAAGCTTGTTGTAGCATATGTAATTATTTTTGGAGGAAGTATTTTACATTCAAAATATAACTTATGTAAGTATTTAATGTCCACATGTAGACACACAAACACACACACACACACACACACACACACACACACACACACACACACACACACACACACACACACACACACACACACACACACACACACACACACACACACACACACACACACACACACACACTCACACACACAGCAGTTATAACCATTTTCATATCTGACTATACCTCATATTAGTCATTGTGATCAAATGAATGAAAAAGAATCATACAATGCAAGGGATTGCAGCACTCCCACCTCTGCCTGTTAAATATTCCTGATTTTGAAAAGAGTCCCTGATATTGTTGTAAAGTTTTGCTCTGTCCCTTTTAGAATGTTTGCTTTGATGTTAAATGTAAAAGCACGCTACTTGTTTTACGTTTTTACGGGTTACTGCTGGCAGGGTACCATTAATCCTATGGGTGTTTTATTACTTTATAACTTTGCTGTTAAATGACTGAGGATTACAGTCAGTCAATAATAACAGACATTAGATTTTCATGTACATAATAAGAGACATTAGATTTTCATACACACAATAACAGACATTAGATTTTCATACACATAATAACATACATTAGATTTTCATACACACAATAACAGACATTAGATTTTCATACACATAATAACAGACATTAGATTTTCATCCACACAATAACAGACATTAGATTTTCATACACATAATAACAGACATTAGATTTTCATACACAATAACAGACATTAGATTTTCATACACACAATAACAGACATTAGATTTACATACACATAATAACAGAAATTAGATTTTCATACACACAATAACAGACATTAGATTTTCATACACATAATAACAGACACACATAATAAAAGACATTAGATTTTCATAAACATAATAGCAGACATTAGATTTTCATACACACAATAACAGACATAAGATTTTCATACACACAATAGCAGACATTAGATTTTCAGACACATAATAACAGACATTAGATTTTCATACACACAATAACAGACATTAGATTTTCATACACGTAATAGACATTGGATTTTCATACACATAATAACAGACATTAGAATTTCATACAAACAACAGACATTAGATTTTCATACACACAATGGGCGGTGCAGTGGTGCAGCGGTTAATGCTGTCGGTTCACAGCAAGAGGTTCTACAGTTTGAATCTCGGCTGGGGTGCCTTCTGTGTGGAGTTAGCATGTTCTCCCTGCATTCGCATGGGTTTCCTCCGGGTACTCAAGTTTCCTCCCACATTCTAAATTTCTCTCCGGGCCTCTGCTGACAACAGGATCTGTGGAACCTAGTCCGACTTTCCCGGACAACAAATGTTAAATACAAAAAAAAAAAAAATAACAGACATTAGATTTTCATACACATAATAACGGACATCAGATTTTCATACACACAATAACAGACATTAGATTTTCATACACACAATAACATGCATTAGATTTTCATGCACATAATAAAAGACATAAGATTTTCATACACACAATAACAGACATTAGATTTTTATACACACAATAACAGACATTAGATTTTCATACACATAATAACAGACATTAGATTTTCATACACACAATAACAGGCACTAGATTTTCATACAGACAATAACAGACATTAGATTTTCATACACATAACAACAGACACACATAATAACAGACATTCAATTTTAATACACACAATAACAGACATTAGATTTCTATACACATAACAGACATTAGATTTTCATACACAATAACAGACATTAGATTTTCATACACACAATAACAGACATTAGATTTTCATACACATAATAACAGACATTAGATTTTCATACACACAATAACAGACATTAGATTTTCATACACACAATAACAGACATTAGATTTTCATACACATAATAACAGACACACATAATAACAGACATTCAATTTTCATACACACAATAACAGACATTAGATTTTCATACACACAATAACAGACATTAGATTTTCATACACATAATAACAGACATTAGATTTTCATACACACAATAACAGCAGACATTTGATTTTCATACAGACAATAACAGACGTTAGATTTTCATACACACAATAACAGACATTAGATTTTCATACACACAATAACAAACATTAGATTTCCATACACACAATAACAGACATTAGATTTTCAGACATACAATAACAGACATTGGATTTTCATACACATAACAACAGATGTTAGATTTTCATACACATCATAACAGACATTAGATTTTCATACACACAATAACAGACATTAGATTTTCATACACACAATAACAGACATTAGATTTTCATACACACAATAACAGACATTAGATTTTCATACACATAATAACAGACATTAGATTTTCATACACACAATAACAGACATTAGATTTTCATACACACAATAACAGACATTAGATTTTCATACACATAATAACAGACATTAGATTTTCATACACACAATAACAGACATTAGATTTTCATACACACAATAACAGACATTAGATTTTCATACACACAATAACAGACATTAGATTTTCATACACATAATAACAGACATTAGATTTTCATACACACAATAACAGACATTAGATTTTCATACACATAATAACAGACATTAGATTTTCATACACACAATAACAGACATTAGATTTTCATACACACAATAACAGACATTAGATTTTCATACACATAATAACAGACATTAGATTTTCATACACACAATAACAGACATTAGATTTTCATACACACAATAACAGACATTAGATTTTCATACACATAATAACAGACATTAGATTTTCATACACACAATAACAGACATTAGATTTTCATACACACAATAACAGACATTAGATTTTCATACACACAATAACAGACATTAGATTTTCATACACATAACAGACATTAGATTTTCATACACACAATAACAGACATTAGATTTTCATACACACAATAACAGACATTAGATTTTCATACACACAATAACAGACATTAGATTTTCATACACATAATAACAGACATTAGATTTTCATACACACAATAACAGACATTAGATTTTCATACACATAATAACAGACATTAGATTTTCATACACACAATAACAGACATTAGATTTTCATACACACAATAACAGACATTAGATTTTCATACACACAATAACAGACATTAGATTTTCATACACACAATAACAGACATTAGATTTTCATACACATAATAACAGACATTAGATTTTCATACACACAATAACAGACATTAGATTTTCATACACACAATAACAGACATTAGATTTTCATACACATAATAACAGACATTAGATTTTCATACACACAATAACAGACATTAGATTTTCATACACATAATAACAGACATTAGATTTTCATACACACAATAACAGACATTAGATTTTCATACACACAATATTAACA